>NC_136789.1:1152500-1397500 GCF_951216825.1 Electrona antarctica | reverse complement strand
TGTCCAAGCGACATGTGAGCTTAAATCGGCTATTTTTTGTATGCACACTGTTGTATTGGGATGTATGAAATGGGCCTTAAAGGTGTTTATTCAGACTAATCAATTTAGTCGATTGTGAAAAGAAAATCTATTAGAATGTGTTTGTTTATTCGTTGATATATGAAAAGATATACAGTATATAGATATTTCAAAACATGTGTCTCGATTATTGGGTTAATTGTTAGTTGCAGCACTACTGGCCAGACAATGAAACCTCCGGGGGTGTTGGAGAGGAAGTACAGCAGCAGACAGTGCAGTGCAGCTGTGGTTACACCACATCGTTGACACATTGAGTTACAGTAGCTGAAGTGAGGCGTCTGCCTGACCGTACAGGTGTCTGCTGTATACAGTATACAGTATTATGTTACTGCTTATAGAGAGGACAGTACGGCTGGATCAGCAGGTTTCTATGATGGTAAGATGGCTACCTGCCTGCATGTGTTCCTCCAGCTTTAGACATCACACATCTGTGTGTGTGTGTGTGTGTGTGTGTGTGTGTGTGTGTGTGTGTGTGTGTGTGTGTGTGTGCGTGTGCGTGTGTGCGTGCCTGTGCGTGCGCGAGTGTGTGCGCGTGGGCGTGTGCGTGCGGTGTCAGCTGAGCAAGCAGATGCCTTGTTAAAATGTGAACACTCAGCAGGTAGACCTGTTTTCCGTCATCTGATAAAAGAGGACATTATTTTCTTAAAACAAACTTTGGGTTTCGGTTGTGTTGTTGATGCCAGCACCCACGCTCTGTCCTTCAGGTACTTCTTTAAAGTACAGGCAACACATCGATTTGTTGTGTTGCTTGTCTTACTTCTAAATACAGAACTTACATGGAAGACAGAATCTGAGTGCTGGCGTCATCTCTTCAGTTGGTTGTCTTGTTCAGTTTTGACTGAAGCTGTGCTCGCATTCCTCCTAGTTTGTGTACCTTGCCATGGTGTAACACCCAAATATCGATGAGATAGCTTCAGTAGTTTCTGTTGATTTTCCAAAATTGCCTCACCCCTGACTGACATTGCATCGTGAAATAGGTGTCAAAGTCACTCTTTTAGCATGTAAGCAAACTGTTTCTGTTCATCGCTCTGTCCTCCCCTCTTCTCCCTCCCTCTCCGCTCCATGTATCGCCTGTGTCTTGTGTTTTGTTGATAGGCTGTCTGTATCTGACCTGCATTTTATTCACACAAATATTCCCTCCAAATACATCATTCTCATTGCAGTATACACTGTTCATGTGGACATTAGTTTTTAATTCAATTAAATTCGTTTTTATCTTAATTAAAGAGTTTACCAGTTTATTTAATTTAACAATTCTAGTGAGTGTAAAGAATGGACCACAAGTGGACCTATATTTTGTATTCTACGCAGAACCTGTGACAACACTGACAGGATAGATTCAAACTATGACATTCATGACATTAATTTTCATTTCTTTTTATTTTTCATTTTTCTTTTAGGTTTTATGACCTCAAACACCCACACAACCTGAACTTTGAACATTCAGCGGAATTTCATTGGTCTGGGGTTTTCTCTGTGTGTTCTGAAGCCTCTATGAGCTACAATGAAAACAGGCAAAATCCCTCAACAGTGACATCTGCTGGCCAATTTTTATGTCATATATGGGATTTGTGGACTCTTACCTCACAGTCCACAGGCAAATCAGAGCACTTGTTTGAGCCAGAAAACTGAGAGTATGTGCAGAATAAATCAACCGCCTGTTTTGACGAAATTCCCCTTTAAAAGCAGACCCTATTCACTCACTCAGAGGCCCAGCTTGCCACCCCCACACCCAGCACTTTGCCTCAAAGCAAAAAAAAAGGGAAGAAAAAAAGCAGATAGATCTAAACAACATAAGCTAATGGCTGTTTAAAGCCATTACGTCTCAAAAGATAAACTCTCGCTCTCGTGAAAGGGCAGGAGTGCTGCACTGTCGCGGGCATCTCTCTCCATGACGATGTGCAGGTACTCTGCATGGTTAGAAGGCTAGCAGCCTGTATCTTTCCCCTCGTATGAGGTGGACAGTAACCTATACATTTATTTGAGTACTGTATTAAGTTAAAAGAAATGTGTCTCTGTCCATATATATTTTTTTTTCCCCCTTTTTTTTGTTCTTTTTTTGTGGATACTTTATGACTTTCAGGAAAGGGAAAATGTCAAAACTTCAATACAGCAATGCAATATTAAAAAGCAATTGCAACATGTAATTTACACTTTTTTTTAAAAGCATGTCATTTTGAATACTTGATTTGGCAGAGCAACTTTCACTTATAGTTGAGCAATATATAGATCAGGCGTATCTCTACTTTGACTCCAGAACGTATCTCTACTTTGACTCCAGAACGTATCTCTACTTTGACTCCAGAACGTATCTCTACTTTGACTCCAGAACGTATCTATACTTTGACTCCAGAACGTATCTCTACTTTGACTCCAGAACGTATCTCTACTTTGACTCCAGAACTGGGGTCGAGTACCACAGTGCGTCCACACACCACTGTATGTTTCCCGTCACTCGTAGGCCTACACAGCACAACTATCTCTCTCCACGGATCTGTTGAGCTGCAGCTGTAGGAGGGAACCATGGGATTAGGAGGCTGTCAGAGATGGTGTGTGTGTGTGTGTGTGTGTGTGTGTGTGTGTGTGTGTGTGTGTGTGTGTGTGTGTGTGTGTGTGTGTGTGTGTGTGTGTGTGTGTGTGTGTGTGTGTGTGTGTGTGTGTGTGTGTGTGTGTGTGTGTGTGTGTGTGTGTGTTTGGGGGGGGGGGGGGGGGGGGGTGCGGGTGTGTGTGTGTGTGTGTGGGTGGGTATGTGTGTGTGTTTGGGGGGGGTGCGGGTGGGGGGTCCTGCGAAGCGTTTATGAGCCAAACACACAAAGGGCCCGTGTTGAGACTTACAGAAGGGTTGGCTGCATTTTCTTTACTAACCCTCTGTCGGTGTCCTGCTCCTCCCACTCTGATCCTGGCTGCTGTTGCCTGCCGGCCTGCCTGCCGGGCGGCCCCTCGGTCCACCTCCCCCCTGATCCAAGGACAGGCCCGTGGCTGTTGAAAAACAGCAGATGCTTCCTAATAGGCGAGTGGCAGAGGAAGAAGTACGCTGTTTCTTTTTTTACTTAAGTAGCAACACCACACTATACGTACGTACAGTGTACAAGTGAGTAAAAAGTACAATTTTGCCTCTGAGATACAGTGGAGTAGAAGTACAAAGTATCGAAAAAATTTGAAATAATCTAGTGAAGTATCGAAAAATGTTACTTAAATGCAGTACTCGAGTAAATGTAAGTGTACAGTATGTAGTAGGCCAGGATACAAAAGAAAGAAATAAAGAATAAGAAACACGTCGTAGAGGGGGGCTTGGATGCACAGTTTGTGTGTTCACCTCCGTGAGAGATAAATGGAGTTAATTTTAGACTGGTTTTATTCCAGATGTAGACTGGAAACGGGCCCGTTTCGGTCTCTACCTACATTTCCATCACATGACTACACTGACAAATCCTGAGCATTCATTTAACTGCGAGAGGGTACAGATGGACCCACGTGGCCCCTCAATTTGCTCCATTTGCACAATGCACTGAACTGCCAATCAGGATTTTACTATGTAGTTACAGTTCACACACTCCCACTTCAACCATAGAGAAAATGAATTATATGCATATTATATTGTTTCAAATTATACTAAAAAAATACATTTTCAGTAAAATCAATATTTGTGGAGTATTTCTTTATGGTAAATTGGAGCGTTTGGCATGTTTTTGAGCATGTGTAAGATATTATAATTTGCAGTACATGTGTAATCTGCTCCTGTGTGTGTGTGTGTGTGTGTGTGTGTGTGTGTGTGTGTGTGTGTGTGTGTGTGTGTGTGTGTGTGTGTGTGTGTGTGTGTGTGTGTGTGTGTGTGTGTGTGTGTGTGTGTGTGTGTGTGTGTGTGTGTGTGTGTGTGTGTGTGCCCCGCAATACAACGTATTGTGTGCTTGTAGATCTGCTATTTTCAAATTTCTCAAGTGCTCAGCCTTAAATTGGTTAAGGTATGTTTTGTTAATAATCTAAATCTGCAAAGTAACTAAAGCTGTCAAATAATTGTAGTGGAGTAAAAAGTACAATATTTGCCTCAGAGATGTAGTGGAGAAGAAATATAAAGTACAAAAAAATGGACATCAAAATTGTACTTGACTACAGTACTTGAGTAAATGATGTACTTAGTTACTTTCCACCACTGTGTGGGTGGTACAGCATGGAGTGAATGTGGGTACTAGGGAGGAAGAGCAGGAGTTATAGATGAAGAGCTCATTCACAGTATCTCAATTTTAACTCCCCCAGCCGGCGTTAACACTTTGTTACTCAGCCCGCATGCAATCATGCGTGTCCGGGGATTGTAATCGCTCCTAACAGATGGGAGGATTATCTTGAAACTCGACTGCCCCTAAGAGATAATTAACTCTTGGGTCAAAAAGGTCTCAGTTCAAGGTCAAAATCAAAATCAAGGTCAATGTGACATAATAGGATACATCTCAGGAATGAAGGAATGTGTGTAAAAAAGAGACATTGGAGCCTATGGGGTTGAAACCCACACTGTGTAATGTGAAATTGAGAGCTGGGGGGGGTTAAGCCCTAGTTTATACTTAAGTACTTAGTACTATAGAGCGTCGCAGTCCCGCCCCCTCGAGAGACCCGGAAAATAAATCCCCGTTCATTTTCCTCATAAACTTTTCAAAAAGTATTTATTTAAAGACGTTTACGCCGCGGACAAAGCCAACTCTTGTCGTGACAAATCAAGACAATAAACACAATGTTTTGGGCCAAACAAAGAATTAGAAAGTAGAAAAAAACGGCAGGTTACAACACTTTTTTTGTTGTTTTTCTTTTTTGTAATTATTTGTTTGGTCCAAAATATTGTGTTTGTTGTCATGATTTGTCACGACTCGAGTTGGCTTCGTACGACGCTTAAAATGTCTTTAAATAAATACTTTTTGAAATGTCTATGGGAAAAATGCATTGGGAATTATTTCCTGGGCCTGGTGTCATCATGAAAGGGGGCGGGACTGCGACGCTCTATAGTGTTGTGTGGCAAAAATCAGATCTGCAAGTTAAGAACATATTGTGATGCGTTGTAGGCTTGTAGATCTGCTATTTATGCTATTCTTGATATTTATATCGATTTTCTTCGTCAGCTTTTACTTTATATTGAGACGATAGAAGGGGGATATAAGGAGAGAATGATTCCAGCTGGGCACTGGTATCGAACTAGTGGTTAACTAGACACAGTATACAGTCAGGCGCACCCCTTCCTCTTTGGTTGCACAATGGAAAAGTAATGTCTTGTAGTGGATCTGGTATGCCTGCGATGGGATTGGTATTCATCATACAGTGGCATTTTGTAGTTATGTGATTGCACCATAACTTATTAGATTGTATTCTGACTACAAGGATATGTAATTCTTATGTCATCTAACGATAATGCATACCCAGTAGTACTTTTTGTTTTTATATTATTTTTATCCCACGATTTTGCAACCCATTTTTTTCACCCAGTGTCAATTATCTAATGTAATCCTGGGCGCTACACTTCCTCTGCCAACCTGGGGGGGCAGTGGACTGACCTCATGCTTCCTTCTATGCATGAGGAGTCCAAGCTGCTTCTTTGCACCTGACAGGGGGGAGTTTCCCCGGCCGGACGTAGCGCGTGGAAGGAACACGTTATTCCGACCAGTTCCTTTCCCCTCCATCGGGTGCCCCGGCTGGCCAGGGGGAGGTAGTTTAGAGACCAACATGCAAACTCCACAGAAGGGCCCTTTCGCCAACCCCGCCTTGGGTGTGGGCACTGATGACGCGGAGGAGAGAGCACGCCCCCAGCGCCCACAGCGTCCTCAGCGGGAATCGAACCCAGGACCTTCTATAGCTGTGAGGCGACGGCACTACCGACTGTGCCACCGTGCCCCCCAGTAATACTTGAATGAACACCTTAGCTGTTTCGCAATTAGACTTACAGTTTCTCTTAATTGTCCATTCATATCAAAATGTAAGACTTTCAATGTATCTTATCCAAATTCAAGGTCCAACACTTTTGCCACAAACAACATATCTTGACATCGACTGCCTATATGCACCTTCGATGCCGAGGATGAACCCTACTTATTGTGGTACCTTCTTTGCGCGGTTCGATATAGATGGCACCAACACCAGACCACCAGAGCCTGCACTACCACAGGAGGCCAGCCCATTTTCCATGTCGGACGTGGATGTGCGTATGGCTTTCATGCGGGTGAACACCCGTTAAGAGGCATTCCAGGTTGTGTACTCAAAGTCTGTGCACATCAGCTGGCTGGTGCATGTGTTTGCAGACATCTTCAATCTCTCCCAAGCTCCTGTTAACTTCAAAAGGTACACCATTGTACCAGTATCCAAGTGTGCAAATACATCATACTACAATGACTGGGGACCTGTTGTGACTGGACTGGAGACCTGTGTGGATGGGGAACATAACATCCGACCCAATGACCCTCAACACCGGTGCAGGCTGCGTGCTCAGCCCTCTCTTGTACTCCTTGTACACACATGACAGTGTGACCACGCATGGCTGCAATGCCATCATTAAGTATACGCCGACGACACCACACTCATGGGGCTGATCACGGACACCAGCGGCCTACAGAGACGAGGTTAATAAACTGGCACTATGACGCCAGGAGAACAACCTTGCTCTTATCGCTGGAAAGACCAAGGAGCTAATTGTGGATTTCAGGAGACAGAGGAGCGAGCACACGCCCATCTACATCGATAGAGTTGCAGTGGAGCGAGTCAGTAAGTTCAAATTCTTCTGCACAGACATAGACGACAACTTTAAGTGGGTCAACACCTGTACTGCTTACAGCGCTTGAAGAAGTTCAGGGTCAGCCCCGATATCCTGAGGTTCACACAAAGACTATGGAGTACATTATTTTTGGCCACCATCAATCTTATGAACACCCACATCTATATAATGTATTGGCATTTTGCTTATTTTTACACACAATGAATATCACATGCCTTTTACTTGTAATTGGTATTGTTGACAATGAGGTTGAACCTTGAACCTTGTTGTAACCCCATGGCCATAACTCTATAGTCTAACACCAGCCTTAAGGGCTATTCACATGGGAAGTGACTGATGCACCTATTAATTTACACTTGGAGGTGAGTGTTTAGGTAAGGGGGGAATCTCACAGGCGTATCACACCTGCCCGTGTGAACGTTTTTTGTACGTGACACGTGTCATGTACACCACGGATCCAAGCAACAACGCAGGTGGAGTGAAAAACAAAGAAACCAACGGGGTGCTCAATGGCGATAAAGAAAAGTTACAAACGTAGACTGATGGTGCTCAACGAGAACAATGACAATGGAGATGGGGACGTAAAATCAAAGTATACACTTTAATGTCTATTACAAAGGTTAAAAAGCCATCAGGTTTCGACCACACTGGTCATTAAAGTACTTTGATTTCATGTCCTCTGCTCCATTCCTTTTTTGAGTGCTCAGATATTTTCTTTTTTCTTTTTTTCTTTTTCTGATGCAGGTGTAGTGTTGCTCCCCGTGTGAAAAGCCCTTTAGGACTACATTTCCACTTGCACATGTTATCTTAACATCTAATGGGAGCATTGCCATGAAACTTGCTGAGTGCAGTGATGCTCCCCAGAGAGTGAACCCTGTTGATTTTGGTGTCCTCGTTGGCCTTTACTTGAAGGCCACATTTTCCTTTTGTAATTATGGCACATTGTCTTATTTCACTTTAAAACTTTAGCTGTTTACACTATTTGTCAAAAAAGATATCATCAGTTTATTTTAGCCTAGAGCGCAGCATTCCAAAGGATGGTCAGTTCAAGGCAAGCTCCTTTCGTCTGGTGTAAGGAGCACTATGGCCCCTAGGGGACGCTAGCAGGGCTTTTACACTCTTAGTCACGTTGAACAAATATTTGAATGAACGACCTCACTTCTTGCATTCATGTTTTAGGACACATATAAGCAAAAGCTAATAAAAGCACTAAGCTCGTAAAACTGACATCTCACATATCCCCCTCTAATTGACATGTGGTCCTTTGTAATTTAGCATGACTTGACTAATGTAGGCTTTATGACACATCCATATATTATGCGCACACACAGACACACACACACACACACACACACACACACACACACACACACACACACACACACACACACACACACACCCACAGGTGTCAGATAGGAGAAGACAGGCATGGGAGCAAGTCTAGTCTTGCCGAACAGTAGAGGTGGGAGAGCGTGTTGAGGGTGGCGGTGGGAAAGAGGGGCGGGGGGAGGGGGTGGGAGGGGGGGCTTCCTGACACACTATGGAGCCCCTTCAGTGCTCTGTTATCCCCGATGACAGATTAGATCACCACAGACCACCATTGGGAGCACAAAGTGCAGTTTAGTTTAGTTGCATAAAAAATAGAAGCTAGGGGCATTGTTATAAAGAGAACATAAAAGAAACCTAACGAGATGATGGGGTTAATCATGTATGTGCATGATCAAACTAAACATATTAATGCTAATGTCTGTGTCGCCTTAAGGCAAAAAAGGCAAGAGAAGCAAAGGAAAAGGCTGGATCTCCTTATATTCAAAACGAGATGTATGAAATGATATATGTGCAAAATAAAATAAATTAAATTCCACTTCATGCAGAGGTTAACCACTCAAGCACTATATTATAATATTGCTCACTGCTCCTAGTTATAGGATGGGTAAATGCAGAGGGAACATTGCACGTATGTCCAAATATACAGTGACAAAAAATCTACAAGCTACAAGCTTGTAGATCAGCTTTTTCCGCAACTTTGGAACATTTTTGAATATTGTAAAAATGCTTGCATTGTTATTGGAAAAAAAGAAAGATAAAGTAAAAAAATGTGTGTTTTTGGGTGGAAAAAGAAAGAAAAAAGAAAGACAAATAAATAATAAAGTTTTCGCCTATACTGACATGCCCAAAATAGGTCCGCCAGGTGTAAAATGGTTAAGGGGATTACAGTATAATCACGTCTGAACTAGAGAGAGACAGCAACACGACAGACCTGATTTTCATGTGGAACCTTCATGGCCTTGGTTTGGCCTCTCCAAGTTTCCCCTTGCTTCCAGACCTCCAGAAGAGGCTTATAGCTCTTGGAGCAGGCTGACCTGTTGAGACTTGACCTCATGTGCTGCCCTCTTCCAGTCCAAGCAGTGTCAAGAATTCTCAGAGGGCTGCTGGCCCGAGAGAGAGAGAGAGAGAGAGAGAGAGAGAGAGAGAGAGGAAAGCCCCCCGGGACGGGACGGCCTCACACATGACTCATCCACACAATTACCTTTTTTCCTTTTGTAAACAGAAACACACGAGTTTCATGCAGCATCGACGTCACTGTCGGGCGGAAACCTTGTATGTCCAAAACGATAATATTGCTCTAATGGTTCCAATGTTATTATTTAGTCACATGGTCTCGTTATTACTTTGCATCGGGTCAGCATTTATAAAAGCTTGTAGATCTTAATTCTATTTTGCTACTTTTCTGTGACATATGATGAAGTAGATCATTAATTTACAAAAACTACCCCCTCCCCCCAAAAAATAAAAAATAAAAGGTAAAAAATTGCAGATATTTAGATACAAAGTTTCTGGCCGACAGCACTGATTTCTTGTTCCTAAACACAAAAACCCTCAGTATTAAAACACCCTTACAGGTTAATTTGAGCCCTCAGTATTAAAACACCCTTACAGGTCCATTTGAGCCCTCAGTATTAAAACACCCTTACAGGTCCATTTGAGCCCTCAGTATTAAAACACCCTTACAGGTCCTTTTGAGCCCTCAGTATTAAAACACCCTTACAGGTCCATTTGAGCCCTCAGTATTAAAACACCCTTACAGGTCCATTTGAGCCTAACCCAGTATTAAAACACCCTTACAGGTCCATTTGAGCCCTCAGTATTAAAACACCCTTACAGGTCCATTTGAGCCCTCAGTATTAAAACACCCTTACAGGTCCTTTTGAGCCCTCAGTATTAAAACACCCTTACAGGTCCATTTGAGCCCTCAGTATTAAAACACCCTTACAGGTCCATTTGAGCCTAACCCAGTATTAAAACACCCTTACAGGTCCATTTGAGCCCTCAGTATTAAAACACCCTTACAGGTCCATTTGAGTTCTCAGTATTAGAACACCCTTACAGGTCCATTTGAGCCTAACCCTCAGTATTAAAACACCCTTACAGGTCCATTTGAGCCTAACCCAGTATTAAAACACCCTTACAGGTCCATTTGAGCCCTCAGTATTAAAACACCCTTACAGGTCCATTTGAGCTCTCAGTATTAAAACACCCTTACAGGTCCATTTGAGCCTAACCCTCAGTATTAAAACACCCTTACAGGTCCATTTGAGCCCTCAGTATTAAAACACCCTTACAGGTCCATTTGAGCTCTCAGTATTAAAACACCCTTACAGGTCCATTTGAGCCTAACCCTCAGTATTAAAACACCCTTACAGGTCAATTTGAGCCTAACCCTCTGTATTAAAACACCCTTACAGGTCCATTTGAGCCAAACCCAGTCTTAAAACACCCTTACAGGTCCATTTCAGCCTAACCCAGTATTAAAACACCCGTACAGGTCCATTTGAGCCTAACCCAGTATTAGAACACCCTTACAGGTCCATTTGAGCCTAACCCTCAGTATTAAAACACCCTTACAGGTCCATTTGAGCCTAACCCAGTATTAAAACACCCTTACAGGTCCATTTGAGCCTAACCGTACGCTGAGGTGTAGACTGTTTACTCCATTTTTGTTCTTGTCTTTTGACAGCATGGAATGAGTTCTGAACTATGGTATATAGTAACAGTAACACTGTCAGTATGGGAGCCATTGAGTCTGACTTGTGCTACAGTAGGCTACGTCTACAGGGATACGCCCCAATAAATAAATAAAATAAACAGATTGGACCAGATGCTGTTGTAGTATACTGGTGTATACGTTGTATACGTTGTATGTCTATTAAAACAAACCTGTTTTATTCCTCGAATTTGACAACATTTTGAATAATAAATAATAAACCTCAGTGAGCGAACATGATTAACCCTTGTTAATTTGTGGAATGTTATGCGCAAATAATATTTGACATATGACATATTATGTCATCTTGAAATGGGATATCTGTGTGTGTGTGTGTGTGTGTGTGTGTGTGTGTGTGTGTGTGTGTGTGTGTGTGTGTGTGCGTGTGCGTGTGCGTGCGTGTGCGTGTGCGTGCTGCTGCTCAGCATGGGTGACGACAGTCTTGCAAGGACTGAGAGAGATACAACTACAGGCGTGTTGGGACTCGTCTGTATCACTGGGTGGGGGACCGATAGAGAGAGAGAGAGAGAGAGAGAGAGAGAGGTGAGAAAGAGGGGCAGAGAGTAGTTTTTTTTATGTGCAAATTCTTTCAAGCAGCGATCTTTGTCACGGACCAGGATTTGACAATCGGCATTTCATTTCACTGCTTTCATGCACGTATCCCCAGACCCAGCGCTCCGCGTTCGTGCTCAGCAAATCTGAACCAGATGTGCGATGTGTTTTGGGACCTCTGCGTGTTTTTAGTATGTAAGACCCCCATGTCAACCTGGCAAGGGTGGGTCTTCCCCTCTGAATGAGCTGGGTGGGGTCAGCATAGGGCCGGGGTGGGGTGGGGGGATAACAGGGGTTTTGGGGGGCAAAGTTAACAGGCCTCTCTCCCCATATTAGGTACGGGTCATTTGTAAATGGAAGATGCTCCAGTGGGGGAAGACCAACACTGGGGGTGAGGGTAGGGGGGATGTGGGGGGGGGGGGGGGGGGGGGGGGGGTGAGGATTGACAGACCCACAGTCCCAGTACCAGTACCAGGGCAAAGCTTCCATGGGCCGACCCTGACTTGTTGTGTGGGGTCCCCGGGACCCCTTGTCTGTGTCACGGGCTCAGCCATGGCTGCAGGGCCTGGAAGAGCCAAAGCTTATCTGATAGATCCAGCCAGGGAACAGTTGATTGCCTTCAAGCAATGGGAAATGCCTTCCTCGCTCGCTCCCTCCCTCATCCCTCCCTCCCTCTCTCTCCTCTCTCCCTCATCCCTCCCTCCTTTTTCTCTCTTTTCCCTCCTAGCCGTGTCTCTCTACCTTTTTCGCTCCGTACTGTTCCCCCCCCCCCCCCCCTCCTTCCCCTCCCTCCCTCACTCCTTCCCCTTCTCCCTCTCTCTCTCTCTCTCTCGGTCTCTGCCCTACTGTGAGTAGGTGGTTCCTTTGCGTGGTTGATTGGTGTGAGTCTATATAGGAGCAGAAACGCTCCAGCAGGCTCAGAGTCTGGTGTCCTGCCTGCCACACATTCCCAAGAGGACTACCCTTTTTTTGCGCGCGCGTCCTTTTTTCTTTTTCTCCGTCCCTGAGAGGATTTATTATTTTCTTCTGGCAGCGATGTCCGAGGGCAGGAAGAGGGAAAGGAAAGGGAGAAGGAAGGGAGGCAGAAAAGGACAGAAGGACAAAGAGAGTGACCCGACTAAAGGTAAAGAAAATGATTAAAGGTGTGAAGACTGTGTTGGTAGTAAGGGTGTGTGTGTGTGTGTGTGTGTGTGTGTGTGTGTGTGTGTGTGCGTGTGCGTGTGCGCGTGTGCATGTGTGTGTACGCATGTGAATATGTGTGAGTGTGTCTTGGGAGGAGAGAGAGAGAGAATGTGTTACCAGTGGTACGGAAGTGAGGGACAAATTAGCCCCCTGGTCTTGTCAAAGCTTGCCGCCAGGTTGTCACATGAATGGGTCTTGAAATGTGGGCAGCGTGTTCCAGCACATCTGGCTGTATAGCAGCGTATCAGTGGTGCACAAGGGGTCCGAGACAACGTGACTCTCTGAGCACACCAGGAAAAAAAATCCTCCAAATGAGACTCCGAGACGAGGCTCTGGACCTCAGAGCTCCCCGGAATACAGCTGTTTTCAAGATCCCTGACAGCTGCTCCTGGCTGTTACTCGCTTTTCACGGTTCTCACTTTGTACCGCGATGCAATGACCCCCCCCCCTCGACAAGCACTCCACTGTGCACTATCAGCACTGACACAATGTCCGATTCTACTGACGCCAACATGACCCTCATTTGGGGAGACTCTTTGATGCTGGGACACGTACAGTGCACTACGGTACTCCTTAAACACATTGTTAATGCAGATAATTAATCAGTAATAAAAGGCTACAGTCCCTGTGTGTTGAGCACATTATACTGTACCACGCTTTGGCTCTGGAACGGCGGTGCGTCATCTAGATGAGAGACTTGTCACGCCGCTGCTTCCTGGGGGCCAGACTTTGACGTTGGGGATAGCATATGGCAGCTGCTGCCTGTCTTTCGGAGTCCTTAACGTAGCAATGTGCTTGCTCACCCGCGGCTGTAGCAAGCCGTGGCATGTCACTGTAGTTTGACCTCAGGTCATAGGGAAGCCCAACCCCCCCATTTCATCATGACACACAGAAAGGACAATACCAATGTACTCTGACACCGGGGGGGGGGAGGAGAGGGGGGGTACCACATCGTTCTTGGCTCTGATACAAGTCCATATCCGAGGCTGTTTTCTTTCCATTCATATGTATTCAGTCAACAGAAGGAAACGTTGAGTAGACAACAGCAGGTCGGACATGTAGGGATATGCCCTCTCACTTTGTAAACCTCGACGTGGTTTCAGTTGACTGCGTGGGTGGTTTAACTCCTGTTCCATGTACAGTAGGACTTTGAATAACTGCCATTAGTAGAACTAGCACATTATGTGGGAGTTAGTTTCGCATTTATTACTCCATGGCACTGTTTTATTCCATGACACCGAGAATCTCAACTAGCTGCAATTCGTGGAAGAGTCCATTATTCAATGATGTAACTTTTTGTCTTAGTAACAAAGTTCATATAAAGAAGTAGGGTCTTTCTTTTTAATGCTCTTTGCCGAGATGCCGCTATAATAAAGGCTTTTTTCCTTGACTAGCAGAGTGCCTTGGACCTCTTTTTGTATTCTCATATAAAGAAGTACTTTGAATAAAGATGTGAAGCAGAAGGCTACATGAAGTTTCTCTGAAAATAGATACACCATTTGATGCTAGCATGGAATTTTCATAAAATGAGATGACTTTTGTGGGTCTCTGAGGATTTTGAAGTCATTCCAGCCTGATATTGGCTAGGGTCTGATAAAGTCATTTTGGGAGTCTGAGGTCATTTTTCACTTTTTTGTTGCACCAGCAAAGTTGAAGATATTAACCGCCAGCCTGACTTTAATGCATGTTTGAATGTAATATATAAATAAGCAAAATAGGCATCCGTGAAAAGATTCCACCATAGAATGGGGAGGATTATGCTACAGTACACAGACAGATTTTACTCTGTTGTAGAGCTAGTCTGTTCTGCCCACCTGTTCAATGCAGTGCTGGTTCCTTATCAAATTATGCGATTGTGGATCCATGAATTACCTCAAACTGTGGTTTGGGATGTAGCTTATTAATAAACCACATTTTAAAACATTGGTTTCCCAGAGGGCAACAGACATACCTGACCACACAAGCACACACGGTAGTAATAGGCCACGTATGGTATAAATCAATTACAGTTGCAAATAAATACAGCAAGAATGTCTACTGTATTTACTTCTGCAATGCTAAGCTTTGTATCCTGTTTGTACTGCAGTGCTCTAAATGTATGGCTGAGTAAGAACTCTTTCTTAGAATATTTCAGTGCATGTTTCAGGGCAGAGATTGATAACGGCACATGATTAGTCAGTGCAGTGACTGGTTGTGCTCCCACTTTCCCTCTTTGTTTCACAGAATTGTGATGTTCAAGTTGTATCATTCATACAGTATGTAGGCCTATACATACAGTACATGTTCTAACAGACAGAAGTAGAATATTGCATTCATGAATATATTTGGGCCACACAACAAGGTCTTCACAAAATGTACAGTACATTGACACAATCCTGTTAGCTATGAATTCAGTACAAGACTTCCACATCATTTTGCTTCTTGTATTGTACCTGTATGAGTGAATGACAACTAAAACCCTCTTGAATGGCTTGAATACAATTAGGACACTAACAGATTGTGTGTGTGTGTGTGTGTGTGTGTGTGTGTGTGTGTGTGTGTGTGTGTGTGTGTGTGTGTGTGTGTGTGTGTGTGTGTGTGTGTGTGTGTGTGTGTGTGTGTGTGTGTGTGTGTGTGTGTGTGTGTGTGCGTGCGTGCGTGCGTGCGTGCGTGCGTGCGTGCGTGCGTGCGTGCAGTGACAACAGTATGCTACATTACGGGAAATGACAACAGTATGCTACATTACGGGAAAATGACTTTTATAATAATTGCGTGTGTGTGCTGATGCGTGTGAGTGTGTGGTGTTTGAGTGCAAGTGTGTGTGTGTAATCTAGCCTCTTAATGATCTCCTGGGGTGGTAACACAGTACCTGCATCTCTCCACTGGTTCCTGAAATAGCCCTGGGACAATTCAAGAGACCTGGGACGTGTACATACATCAGTAGAAAGACACAGAGCCACGCCACCGCGTTGTATTGTGTCCCGGTCCCCACCCCCCATTGAGCGCCCATACTTAGATTTCCACCCTAATAAAGGAGATTAAGTCTCAGCAGTTACACTGGCAGTTGCACAGTAAAAGCCCTACTGTACCACAGGGTGCAGAGAATTATGTCTGGGTGGTATTTGGAAGTATTTATTTAGATCCTTTGCTTCTGTTTGCACTACCCTGTGTGAGTATAGGGACTTACTGTACATTTGGATATGCTTTTGCGAACGGAGAATGCTGTCATTCATCGCCCGAGAGAAACCTATATAAATTATGTAATTGTGTGTGTGTGTGTGTGTGTGTGTGTGTGTGTGTGTGTGTGTGTGTGTGTGTGTGTGTGTGTGTGTGTGTGTGTGTGTGTGTGTGTGTGTGTGTGTGTGTGTGTGTGCGCGCACACACTGATGTAACACAGACAGACAGACAGACAGACAGACAGACAGCTTCAGGCAGTCTGTCTATCACATAAGATGGATGTCTGGATTCCCAGGAACTCTGCTTTCATTGAGTAACCTGGTCCCTTTCATAAATCTGGGTCACTGCCCTACAGGCCACGCTAAACTGACCATCCATCCGTGAAGTATACACGCAAAGATGAACCCATTTCTACACAGTACGTCAAGATGTATTCTGTATTCATTACACACAAGCAGCTCATCATCTTGTTACAAGCTGTGCGTGCGTGCGTGCGTGCGTGCGTGCGTGCGTGCGTGCGTGCGTGCGTGCGTGCGTGCGAGACACGTTTATTGGGGTTGGTCACGGGGCAAGGGACGGGGTGGGATGCGACCCCTGGTCGAGTGGAGTGTAGGGTGGGGTTCAAAGGGTATGCTCATCTGAAGAAGTGAAACCACCCATCATGTTCAGAGACCGGCAGTGTCTCTGATGAATGAAGATTTGAATGCATTGTACATAACGGAAGTAACCTCTAAAATACAGTACGCAAATGCTTGATGCAATAGTTTGGTTTCAGCACAATATGTAAATTAACTAACCACAGCATTACTTGGAAAAACAACAACAAAATAATAGTTATATGGGTGGGCAGCAGCCAACAACCGCAAAATGTGGCAAGCTACAATGCAAAACACTGGGTGCACTGCCAATATACTCAGGGTTGTGACACGTCGTAACCTTGTAGATTGCCTATTTTCTGCAAATAAATTTAGTCTAGCGCGAAAACAGGAGGGCCCCTAGTATAGAGCCTTGGGGGACTTCGGTCAACTAAGTATAGGGTATAAGTTGTTAAAGGCTGAATTTTACACTGCCAGTTGAATTATTGCAATTATGGCTCATTGCCTATTCCTGTCTTTCAGACCAAGTTTGTTTTGACTTTTTCAGCACAAAGGTGTATTGGCAAACTATTAAGTGCTTTTGTTTCTTCAGCTGGAAACTGCATTTCATTGTTGTCAGGTAGAAACCTTGTGTGTCCAAAACAGTTACTTTTCAGGATATAGAAAAATGTACCTGTGTTCATAATTTAGTCTTGTTAATACCTTCCATTGGTTCAATATTTATAAATTCCACAGAGAGCATTGACCACTTTCAACCTGGCATCCCTGTTTTGGGCATGTGATTTCCTTTTTCTTTTATTCCAAAAATGTTTCAAATCTACAGTACAGGCTAACAGCGTGTCACCATTTGACGCACTGTACGCTTGTATGTCGACTATTTGCTGCTACTAAAATAGGGGATTAATTTATGAAAACACAAACAAAATAAATAAATATAGATATACAAGGTTTATGCCCATCAGTGGCGATTTGTGAGTTCATGTAGGAATCTCCATTTGTTCTGGATCTGGTGGGCCAGCCCACCCTCATGCCTGGGGTGATGGTTTGTTCATTTCTCGCTGACTGTGATTCAATTTAGCATGCATAGCTGGTAGATTATGTTCAGAAAGTTCCTTACTCACTTGATTATATGTATACGTACAGACATCTGTCAAAAAAGCTATTCAAAAAAGAAAAACAATTACATAATAATATATATAATCTTAACAATATAATAATAATAATAATAATAATAATTAACATTGGGAAATGCAAGTACTGTACATCTTGTAAATATTGTGCATATTGTCTCTTTCCAATCAAGAGACCATCAATCCCACTTGTACTTTGTGTCAACTGCATGCAACCATTTTCTCATAAAACTGATTTGAAAGGGAAAGTATTTTATGGTACATCTGTTTTATTAGAAGATATTCAATACGGGGTGACAGTGAATACAGGTTAAAGAGGGGATGAAAAGATGAAATTAATCACGTTTAAAACACTGTCTGTACAGAACCTTTAGGGTACGGCCCTAGTCTGTTGAGCCAATACTTTCACTGTTTTTGATTTCTCTTTCTTAAATAATTGGTCCCATCCTGGAAATAGAAGGCGAGAGAAGTCGCAAGAAGTTGCAAATTATACAAAAATTGGAAACATTTTGAATCTCACATCTAGAGATGCACGGCCTGTGAGTCATAGTGACGGGGGCTTTGTCAGAGTACCCATTGTACCCGTCTGTCTTTTGTGTCTGTCTTTTGTGTCTGTATCTGTCTGTCTACCATTGTTGCAATTATGCCCATACAGTATATGGATATCGCTGTATCTGTCTGTCTCAAGCCCCCAGAACTGAGTGGTAGAACTGAAGTGCAATGGACGTGCTGGCTGATCCTAGGTACTGCAGCATATTACGGCTGGGGCCAGACACATGTATTATAATGAGCGAAAACGTTTTCATCCAATGGGCTCAACTCACGAGCTTGTGCACGGAGGTAATACTACTGCGTATGCGAGACGACGCAAAACGTGTCACATAGGACCCAAATAGGCCCGCTCATCACACTTTTCAAGCCCGGAAGAAGGGGCGAAAAGGGAGATTTCCGGTACCGTCTCTATTATTTCTGTGTCCCTTTTATGCCCATTATATGGAGATATCGCTCATATCGGTATCTGTCATGTAATGTATTCTGTTATGTTACATTATTACCCTCTTATAAAAGTAACTTGTTAGATTACTTTTGCGTTATTGACGATTAAAACCCCTTTGCAAGGATTGACATAAAGCCCATTAGTACGTTTGGTAAACATAAAATCATGAGTGCAGCCTACCAGATTGGCCACAGAGTTTTGGAGTGCTGTGCTGGGTTTCAGCTTCACCAAGGCATACTGGCATAGGCTAATTAATTGTCTCCACCAGACCGAAGGCATGGAGAGAGTATGTTTTGCACTCCGTCCGTCCGTGTGTTCGTCCGGCCATGTGTCTGTCTGTGAAAGCTAATCTTTGGCACCGTTGGCTTAATCGCAGCCAAACTGCACACATACTGTACTCCCTGGATGCCAGAGCTGAACCTCTGCCCCAAATTCTTCCCATGGTCCTGTTACAGCTCCACCAGGAGCCTCATGGTGGCACTATAACTGGCCAATTCGTGTTTTACCTATAACTGCACTGATCTGTGTAAAACTTTGTATGCACACTCCCTAGGCCAAGGAAAAACCTTTGGCCTGCATTTTTCACATCTGCGCTTTATAGTGCCACCAGGAGGCCGATGTATGTAAAACACATTTTTTTGGCTGCGATTAAGACAACGGTGCCAGAGATTAGCTGTCACAGACAGACACATGGACGGACGAACACACGGACGGACGGATGGACATACTCTCTCCATGCCTTCGGCCTGGTGGTAACAATTAATTAGCCTATGCCCGTATGCCTTGGTGAAGCCTAGCACAGCACTCCAAAACTCAGTGGCCAATTTGGTATAGCTATTAAATTAGAATTATTAAGCAATGAACACACAGCAAGGCATCGGCCACCGATTTGTGTGTAACATCTGTGAAACTTTCAGTTGTCATTTATCAGTAAATTGCACAAATGCGTCTTTCTGGGAACAGAAGGAACAAGGAAATATATAGGATTTAGTTGTAACTACCGGTATAACGCCATTGTGTTGTAAAAAGTAACTAAGTAACCGATTGCTCTAATGCAAAATGAACACGTTAGTTTCGTTTCGAGTTACTTGAAAAGATAATCCGATTACTGTAGCACTGGTACTTTTGTTACGCCACCACTGATTAGGACCCATTTTGATTCTGAGTGATGCTGACAAAAATATATCCCATTGTTATAATTGATATATAGAGTAATATCTAGTAGGCTATACTAATACAAGTTCATTTATGTGCAAAATATTGCACCCCTGTTGAGTGAATATGTAGTGTAGCATCTGCCTTATTAAACTTTAGATAACTAGGTAGGAACTGGGAGTCATTTTCTTTTCGTCGTAGGCTGCAGAAATTAATAATAATTTTGCCTTTGTTTGTTCAATAATATTGTACAGTAAATAAGTGTATTGATATTAGAACAGAACAGGTGCCAAAAGTTCTTGTTGATTGGCTCATAGAATGAAATAATGTTGCGGTATATCCTTAAAGCCTGATTTATACTTTGTCATATGATGTTGTGCCGCGTGTTGTGAGCTTGTAGATCTGCTATTTCTGGTGTGTGACACCATTGGAGAATCAACTAGAAAAAGTGCCCTTCTGGGCACAGGTCTCCACCAGGAGGGTAGGAGTGTGTGTGATGTTTGGCAAAATGTTTAGGAGTAATATAAACATGTTTTTGTGTTTGTTTGTTTTTTGCAACAATTTTCTTCATTTTGTTGAGGAAATGCAGAGCCAGATCACTCATAGCATCTCTGAGGATAGAATTCTGGATGAGCAGGACATTTGCAGCATTTTGTACGAAACGGGCCACTCCTGAAAACTTTGGAAGGCAATCTTAGCCAATCATTAACAAAAAGGGTGAAGTGTCCCTTTATAATTTCACGGAAATTGAACATTGTATTTGTGATTTGTGGCATTTTGTTCGAAACGGACCAATCATGTGAGCTTTGGAAGCCAATCTTAGCCAATCAGGATGGAATATGGGAAATGGTGCAGAGCCGTGTTGATCACATGACTATGGAGATAGTGTATACCGAATTGCGTAATGTATGGATAAAATGTGTACGAGTAATGTACAGAAATGTGTTTTGCCTCATGGTGGTGCTATAACAGGCCATTGTGGAAAATTTGGGGCAGAGGTTTGTCAATGGCATCCAGGGAGTGTATGTGCAAAGTGGGGGGGGGGGGGTCTGTGGCTTCATGCATATCGAACTTGGGGGGACCTTAACATGAAAAAGGTTGAGAACCAGTGAACCACTGCACTCAGGTGCACAGCTGTGCCACACGTGGTACTGTAACTTGTTAAGACAAACGAGACAACTGTTTATCATCAGATAACAAGGCAGCCGTGCAGTGATGTGCCCTTTCATGTTAGAAATGTCGACCTGTGGTTTTCAGTTCCCTCCTTTGTTGGTGGTTTGGCATTTCAAGCATTTTTTTGGAAGAAGTGACTAATGAGAACTTGGCAAGGACGTAATGTACAACATTGTACTATATTCATAAAATTGCTAAATCTAGTAATCCGCACGCACGAGCGCGCGCACACACACATACACACACACACATACACACACACACAGGCACACGCGCAAACACGCACACGCGCACGCACACACACACACACACACACACACACACACACACACACACACACACACACACACACACACACACACACACACACACAAACACACACGCATGCATTTTAGACAAGAGAACACTATGACTCATTGTAATTTTAAATTGTGATTGACCTGAGATCAGGAAATGGTCACGGCTTAGCTAATTGTTTGTGTAATGAGGTTTAAGAATGCCTTCCTATTGTGACTGATTTCATTTAACATGATGGAGGATCCAACACACGATTTTTGCTGACATCTAATTTTAACTCACAATCTGGTGACACATGCAAAGACAAAATTATTTCTACTAATTACATTTTTAAATATTGTACTCAAACGGGCATATTGCTACTTAAGCTGATGTTTACTCACGTGAAAACATTTCTCTTGAATGATATTTGAGTATATTTTAAAATTGTGTATCTAAAAGGCTATTTTCTTTTTCATCATCATCATTTTTCGAACGCGGTCGAGATCATGGATTTTACAATGCCACGCCAGACTTTCCGGTCATTCATTGCCATCCCCAGTTCCTGCTTATACTGATGCATGTGTCCCTAGCGATGACATCAAGGAACGACAGTTTTCTACCTCTGGTCTGCTTTGAGGCAGGATTCCAGAGAAGAAGGGAAGATATAACCTCATTGTCAGCTCTGTAGCAGTGGCCGGCAAACGGTGTTCTTCTGGATCGGACTAGTGAAGAAACACGGGGAAGGTTGCCGTATATTAGATTAGTCGATGGGTGGCTCTTCCAAGACAGATTTCAGCTATCATTAGAAGGCGGGTGTAAGTGCCATCCAACCGTTTCTCTAATTTCTTTGAAAGTGTCCATGTCTCTGAGTCATAGAGTAGAATCGGCTCAACGGTTGTCCTAAATATTTTTACTTTTAACATCTTACTAAGCGGATGACCAAATGTTATGCATGTCATTGCAGGCTGACCAGGCCATACCCTTCCTAGTTTGAAAGTCCTTTTGGGAAGAAGATATATATGAACCCAAATACTTGTTTCAAAGGAGTGTTGTTAAGTGTTTTTATTATGTGGTTATTGTTGGATTTGCATATATTCAGTTTTCGTCTCGTTGAGGTGGACCCTCTTGTAAACAAGTGTAATGCTTAATTGGGTCGTCCACTCACAGTTAACAGTCTTTGTATTGAGTTTGTGCTTAAAATGTACTGTAATTCTGCAAACTGTTAATACATATTTCAATCAATCAATCAAACCAATACAAGCATCACGAGGGCTTCTCCTAGGGTTTAGTTGGTAGCCCTTATCATTGATAGTATCAACTGACATACGAAGAACATAATCAACAGCAATAATAAATAGAAACGGGGCAAGTGTGTCGCCTTGGAGTATGCCAGCAAGGATGGGGAATGATGGTGTTTCTCCGTCAGGAGTAAGGATGGTCGCTGAGGTATTTGTATATAGAACTTTTATGGCATTGATCATTTTGTCGGGGATACCATATAATTTAAGAATTTCAAACATTTTGGCTCTGATTTTGGTTGTTTTAATCAACCCTGTCAACAGTGTTAGTTGTTAAGAAGATCCTGTTGGAATTTTCTGTTGAAGTTGTCATCGTTGATGCTTTTAAATCCCAGCTAAATGAATTCTCCTATAGCCTTTTCTCCAGAGCTTCTTACATATTGCTACACACAATCATTATGAAGAGGAAAGGATGATTATGATGTTTTCTTTGGGACAGTGATAGCATTAATGTCAAAGTGAAATCACAGACACGGTCACAAATCATACAAGCTGGGGGCCCTGACCAGATTACGACCAGAAACTTCTGGTTCATCTTCATCTTTTGTTCTTTTGCAGGAATTTAACTACCGTATTTTCTAAATTAATAACAATACTTTACATTATTTGTGCTAAATGTAGTATGTTAACCACTTTCAAAGATTTTCAAAAATGTTTTTTTTAAAGATACAGTGAAAATATCAGATCTACAAGCTAGATCTACACAGCAACACACCACAATGCAATGAATTGTGAGCTTGTAGATCAGATATTTTCACTATTTTTGTGCAATATGTATAAAACTAGCTTAAGTCGTTAATCTCTCAGTGCTATAAGGAAATAGCATTATTTACTAGAAAAATGGCACTTAAAGGGACACTTCACCCTTTTTGTTAATGATGTTTAGAAGATTTAGAACACTTTCCTGGGGGTCTTTATGTGTGTAATATGTGGTTTTAGATATTTTAGAGCCCAGTATCTCTGATGTCATGGACACTTGCTCACATACTTCCTGGACTACAATTCCCATAATGCTTTGGTGCACTGCTCCTCCTTGTGGATAGGGGGAGGGCTGTCTTACTGAGACAACATGTAGTCCAGGAAGTAAGTGAGCCCATGTCTATGACATCAGAGACACTGGGCTCACTGCTAAAATGTTAAATATCTAAAACCACATATTACACACATAAAGACCCCCAGGAAAGTGTTCTAAATCTTCTAAACATCATTAACATAATTGTTTCTGCAAAAAGGGTGAAGTGTCCCTTTAAGCACATTGGAAACTGTCTTAACTTCAAGTTGATATCTCGACTATTCTGGAGATTAGATTGTTTAATGAAGTTGTTTAACATAACCTAATAGCGCAAGATTGCTTAAAGCGCGGCAATCCAGAACTTATTTTAACCAATCTGTATGGCAGAGTCTGTTAATGCAATATCCCTTGTACATCTGCAGTGGTTGGATGTGGTGTCCCTCTGAGAAATGTATACGGTGTTAGAACGCCTACTGGTTTACAACTTGTATACTGCCTGAAGCTCATAGTGCAATATCTCCCCTGGCTAGAGGCTAGAGGGGCGGGCCTCTTGCTGGCAGAGTGGTAGAAATGTGGTTTCTCATGTGGGGGAGACCCAGATAAATCCCTGGGAGGACATGAAAATTATGGATTGCAGCTTTAAGTTGCGCCCTCCATGGGTTATTTGAAAGTGATGTATTTTGCAGCATGAACAGATGTGGCACAGTGGTGAGTACTGCTGTAGCCCATGGATCTCAAAGTGGGCTCTGGGGACCCCCAGGGGTCCTTGGCAGTGTTCCAGGGGGACCCAGCTAAATGATCGATAGTTAGGAACACAAATAGAGCCTTGCTGGTCTGTAAAGTCTGGGAGTGTATACAAATGGAGCAATTTGTATACTCTCAGAGTTATGGGGGTCCGTGGCTTCATGCATATACAGTACAGTACCAAGATGGTTGTCCTTGAGAACCACTACTGTAGCCTATGTGTGGGCCAGTTCCATGCACTGCTCGGACTGTTTATTTGCGTGTCCAACCACACGATGTGCCTTTTGACAATAAGCAGCAGTGTGACATACAGTAACATGAATGTTATCTTGAATGTTTTGTCTGGGAGAAAAAACACAAAGGGGTGCTTCAAAAGACTCCTTTTCCAGCCTCTTAGAGGTAAAACAATGATGTTAAGGCCATAACACAAGCAACTCATTGTTAGCTCAGCAACCCGCTTCATTTTTTTAACCCTTCTTAGGGGTGAGTGCTGAATTTTCCAACCGCTCCCCAAGGCATTAGCTCTTGACACACAGGATAGGCATCTATTCTAGAATGTGACTTTTATAGCCCATGTCCACAGCTGCTGTTCTGCTTCAAACGGCCAGTACCAGGCTTTTGTTAACACAAGCTTTTCAAAGGGTTTGTAGTTGAATTTTGCCTTGCATGCTCCACACTGGCACAATGGAAACATCCATTTGCCTTAACAAATAAACTGTTTTATTTTTGAACAATATTTCGTCAATCAGTAGACAGTGTAGACTAAGGACAAGCCATATTACAAATTATGCATTTTCAGTTTTGGCCACACTTTTACTAGGAGTTTCTATTTTTGTTCCTGGCCCTGTCACACCACAGATGTGTAGCTTAGATATTGGGGTGTTACACAATACACAGCATCTGTCCAACAAGTTCCCTATACAACTTCTGCAACCACAAAGCATACATTTCGTTCAAACCTCTGGATCACTATTGATCAATTAATTTGTTTAGCAATGTGCACATATGGCCTGTAGAAACAAAGAATCGCTCAACTATGAATTCATTTGTGCATCATCTGTTCTTAAATGTCTCAGATGCTAGACTGAGCTGTTTGAAAGTGTTCGAAGTCGTTCAATCGCTCATGGTCCTAATCCCACTCCCACACAGATTTTTGTGTCATGCGCAACAAATGGTCACATTACTGTAATCAGACAGCTGTGGTTGAACACTGGAGGAACCAGCTAGCTGATATCACATAAAATTCACATAAAATCAAATATCTCATTGGGCCAAACCATAGTATTCTTCAAAAGTAAATTTGGTGTAATGTTCTTAGAATGTGTTTATTAGCAGTGACAGGTTTGTTTTGTATGGTGGCACTAGTCAAGTGTACACTGGGATGCACATTTTACATGAATCATGAAGTCAGGATACTGTTTTATAGACTCTACATTAGACTTATATTCATAGACTGTACTTTTATACTTACCAGAGGTTCAGACCGCTCTCGTGGCCCTCACACCTACGTTGCACTCCCGATCTCACCAATATGCCCCTGGTTGAAGGAACACGTTATTCCAACCAGTTCCTTTCCCCTCCATCAGGCGCCCCGGCTGGCCAGGGGGAGGCAGTTTAGAGACCAGGATTACTGCATGTTTTTTTACCCTAGGGGACACGGGAGAACATGCAAACTCCACACAGAAAGGCCCTTTCACCAACCCCGCCTCGGGTATGGGCACTGATGACGCGGAGGAGGAAACACGCCGCCAGCACCCATAGCGTCCCGAGCGGGAATCGAACCCAGGACCTTCTAGCTGTGAGGCGACAGCTAGAAAGGTGTCCACCCATCTGTCTGTCTGTGCCCTTTTATGCCCATATATGGAGATGTCTGTATCTGTCTCTCTGTGTCCCTTTATTCCGTCAGGCATGCCCAAATATGAAGTATTGTGATTAGTGATCACAATACTTCGATGTATCAGTCCACATATCGGTATCGGCCAATATTTGCTGTTATCGGTCAATATCGGTATTGAAGTCGTTGGGGCGAACGGTTCTCGAGTTACGTGGATTACAGACATGCGTACCTACGTATGTACGTACACACAGATATTTATTATGCGTTGGAGCCTCTACAGTGGTACCCGTTGGGCACTGGCCTACTTGGAACGATGCAAGTTAGAAATGCATGCCCCACCCAGATATCAAGTTGGAAATGCATGCCCACCCAGATATTATGTCTGTGTCCCTTTTATGCCCATATATGGTCAGGCATGCCCAAATATGGAGTCTATGCAGACATCAGAATGATGTCAGAACAGGCCAGCTCCATATATGGACACTGGGCAGGGGCCCTGTACAGAGCCCGGGCAGAGGCCTTTTGGCACTGCGCCCCCTGTGGTGGTGTGGAACACGTGTGTCGAATTTGAAGTCGGTGGGGCGAACGGTTCTCGAGTTATGTGGATTACAGACCTACGTACTATACACACGTACATATCTGGCCCGGGCAAAGGCTTGTGATGTCAGCTGTGGCCCGGGCAGGGGCCTTTTGTGGCGGTTCTGGACAACCGAGGGTCCGACCGACTCGACACCGGGCACACCTGTGGGGGTGTGGAATGCGCAGGTCGAATTTGAAGTAGGTGGGGCGAACGGTTCTCGAGTTACGTGGATTACAGACGTACGTACAGACACACAGAGACTATAGTTAAGATATCGCCCCACCGACTTCAAATTTTGGCCTGTTCTGAGTCTGACATCACAGTGATGTTCTGACATCTGCATAGACTCCATATTTGGGCATGCCTGACAAAGAACTCCATATATGGGCATAAAAGGGACACAGACATAATAACTGGGTGGGTCATGCATTTCCAACTTGCATCGTTCGAAGTAGGCCAGTGCCCGTTGTCATTATTTATTGATAGCCTATACAGCCTGAATGTTGTTAACTCATTCATTCAGAGACCCAGTGCAGATGTCAGTGTCAGAATCTGACTCTTGACTGTTACTCTTGTTACCTGTGAACCTCTTGGGATTTCACTGTCTCTGCTGTTGCTGCTATGACACCTGAATTCCCTCCAGGTATCAATAAAGGTTTATCTTATCTGATATGATCTTCTAAACAAACGTCACTTTGCTCTTCACAATAAATGAAGGTTTGGCCAAAGGGTGGTGCAGAAAGACAGGCCAAGGGTGGGGTCACCAAAGTGATTAGTGATCACCAAAGTGATTAGTGATCAAAGACAGGCCAAGGGTGGGGTCACCAAAGTCAGTAGCGTTTATCCTACAATCTGTCATTGGATTCTGAGATATGCAAAGGTGACATTTTGGCCTGAGGGTGGCACCAGAGGAATGGTCATGCATACACTCAAATGGTTAGTCCTACTCCAGCTCCAGGGGATGAGCAAACCATGTCATGGCAGTCTGTCCATTATATTTTCAGATGTGTGCAAGAGAATAGTTAGGCCTGAAGGGTGGTACTGTACATGCCATGGGGTCACCAAAATCAGTAGGGTTCATAGTTACTGAGCGCAGTAGATTGGATTTTGAGATATCTTGTGTTCAAGTACAGATTTTAGCCTAAGGGTGGAGGCATTAGAGTAAAGGTCATTGATCAATCTGATGAAGACCAAATCTGTTTTGTTTTCTGCTCAGCTAGCACCTGCCTTATTTGGGATGTTCTTTCTTCAAAGGCCAGTGGGTCACCAAATCATAGTCTATCCTCAAAGGAGCATGACTGTGCACAACTAATTCCATGGCAATAACCTGCCAGTAGTTTTTTTTAGATTTGTTGTTTAGTATCAAAGGAAAGACAACCAATATCGCCATCTTTCGAGCCCTGCTGTTACTACTGAGGCTAATGACAAAATAGACATATATATTATACAGTAGAGTAGTTCTATCAGAACCCACTTTTGGGAGCCAACACTCTGATTCCTCCCTCTCGTGTGCTTCAGGCTCAAGTTTCTTTTATTAGATTGCGTTGAGTATTGGTATTGAAACTGCCTTTTCGCATTAAGTGTAGTCATACGCTATTTAACCTTTTTAACTGGATTCTAAGTGAAAGTAATACATACTTAAAATGATTGCCTTCTTGCTATGAACCAGCTAAAGTAGCCATACCATGCTTGAAGTAGACACAAAAAGTGTAAGCCTACTCCATGTTGCAGAGAAGTCACGCATCTGTTTTGAATAGCAATGATGAGTGCAGTGTTATTCTGAAACGTCTCCAGGCAAGGGCAAAGCTTGTTTAATTTGTTTGGCAAGGAGGAACCTGCGTTGAGGTGAAGTATGTCACAGTCTTCTTTACACTCTGTCTAACCTGATTCCCCTTGCTGTCTGACTATGGCTCACTAGGCTCTCCTCAGGCAATAGACACAGGGTGGATCCAGTGGTGATGGTGTGTATAAATCATGTAGCACTGTTTATTTGTGCAGAGTTTTAAACGTTCCTCCACAAGTCACTCGTAATGCCTGAGTTTGCCTGAGAGCTCAATAGTCCATATAGTAAAATACATGTTATGGATACATTGGTCACTGCAACCAGTGAACATATTGTAAGTGCTACATGAACTGGAAGCTCACTTAAAGATTGGACCAGTATTTATTCATGAATATGATACATGTCTGGTTTGGTTTAATGGTTTAAGGAACCGTACTGAAATCAGTGCAGGTCATTGTCATTGCTTAGTCCATACATTGTACATACACATACCCATTTTCCAGTTAATAGATTTTGCATTTACATGTTCTCCAAAATCATTAGGCTAATGTCATTGATATTTGAATTTAAATCCCAGCGACTATTTTGGATTAGACTAAATCATTTTTCTTACCATGCAGAACTGAGCGGAGCATTTGACCTTTAATTCCATTATAAACTGTAGTGAATGTAAATTGTTACCTTGTTTTGTTCACAAGTTCAAGGTTAAACTTACATATTTGAAAATTAGGTAGACTCATTACACATACAATGTGTCTATTAGTAGTGTATGTCATCCATTAGAAGATGATTGGCCATTAGTCTATAATTACGAAGGCCTTTTTAACTCAATATGCCCTTTGTCTTGACTTGTAGTTTGTGTGTTATTGGGTATCAGTTGATGCAAAGCTAAACAGTGCCTAACACATCCTTGGTGCAAGTTATACCAACGCTAAACAGTGCCTAACACATCCTTGGTGCAAGTTATACCAACGCTAAACAGTGCCTAACACATCCTTGGTGCAAGTTATACCAATGCTAAACAGTGCCTAACACATCCTTGGTGCAAGTTATACCAAAGCTAAACAGTGCCTAACACATCCGTGGTGCAAGTTATACCAATGCTAAACAGTGCCTAACACATCCTTGGTGCAAGTTATACCAATGCTCAAGCAGACTCAAAGAAAGAATTGTCTCCAGTGCTCATGCAAGTAAGATGCCGGATACACAACTACATTAGCAAAGAAGGGCTTTGATCTTCCTTTATAGTTTATATTTACCCAATAAAATCGTATGCCTTATTGGCGCAAGACAAATGTCCCATTTGGGACAATAAGGTGTTGAACTTCAACTTCTGTACGAAAAAGGCTCAGCATTTGAACCACAGACCACCATTAAATAATGAGTTATAGCCTCCAAAAACTATATTTTGTTATCGCTGGATAAGAGTTTGTCAACAATTCCATGTTGTATTGATGTGGTATATCATAGGAGAGGCAAACGTTGACCAAAAATAAATCATTATCTACATTCTCTAATTGTGTTAATGCAGACGTAATGAGACAATAATTGAACTCTTGAGAGCGTAAAATGAAACCAAATGGACCTATATAAGGGTCCATTTGGTTTCATTTTACACTCTCAAGAGATAAAGATCTATAAGGGTCCATACCAATTCTCCATTTAGCTGCGGACCACCTGGAACCCCCTCAGGGACCACTGGTGGTCCCCAGACCATTGGTTGAGAACCCCTGCTGTAGAAGGCAGTGAGCCTTGTGATTAACAAGCCCTTTACTTTAACCCTACTTGGTTGACTGGAGTCCACAGAGCTCTATCCTAGGTCCAGTACCCTTTCCCCTCTATGCCAAATCTCTTTGGTGAAAATAGCTGATCTGCTATTTGCTGCACAGACTGTTCGCCCAGAATAGAGAAGCTAGGGTTCATGTGGTTACGTGTTTCCTACTATGTTCAATATCTACTTAACTAAGAAGCAAAATACTCTTGCATTCATCTTGGCTGTTTGGGAGCTATTCTGGTTTAACATTTAACTGTCTTTGATTCCACTTGGAATCAAGTCAGATTTATCTGAGCACAAGAGTCGGAAACACAGTTCCTTTATGTCTGCATCCACTGGACCATCTTAAAACTGTCTGCAAACCTAAATATATCTTGGCATAAACACTATACTGTTAATATTAAAAATGGGATACTGCATCACAACTGGAAAAACTGGACAAAATCTAATCTATGTGTAGTCAAAGACTGAAACTATAGAAGTGACACTTAGCTAGGCAGTAAAGCGGTCCAAAACTCCCCCTGCTACCTGAGAAGGCACCTGGCAGAGACATTTATATGTTTGGTCTTATTGTATGTGAGCGAGCCAAGGTGCTTCAGTGGGTAGAAACCATATACAGTAGGGCAGCAATTCCCAACCTATTGGTCAGGGCCCACTGATGGGCCATCAAGATATTGAATGCTGGCGCACAAATAATTGGCAAAACACATACGGTTTTTACTGACAATATAACATTAACACACATCAGATGGGTGCACCGTGTACACTTTCCAGACTTTCAAGTGTGCCTTGATCCAGAAAAGGTTGGGAAGTTGGGAATCACTGCCAAGAAATAAGATGACACTCTTCAGGAATTAAAAAAAAAACGGAGTTGTCATGGCGTGACTGAAACAACAGCGTCAAGCTTTGTGGTTTATTGTCTTATTAAGCTGACATTCAAATTATCTTTTTATTCTCTTTATTAGCCTGTTAAGGTCATGGAGATCAGTTAGTTACTTTCAGTTGAAATACAGTTGGAGGCCATCGATATTGTCCTTTTCTTTTTGCTGAGGTTTGCGTGATCTGCGCAAAAGGACAGTTAACCCATTTTGGGCGGGAACCCCTTTTGGTGTTTTAAACATTATGTTATAATTTAGCTATTGAAAAATAGCAGATCTACAAGCTCATAGCGCGCCACCGAGTGGCGCGCTACGAGCTTGTAGGTCTGCTATTTTTGAAAAATCGTGAAAATATTTATTTCAGAAAACTGGAGGATTTAGAAGGATTTTTTAAAATTTTGAGGTCAGGCCTAAATGGGTCAAATGATAAGGGACAATATCGGTGGCACCCAACTGTACATTTAAAAAAAGTCATGAATTGAAGAGGCAATATCTGCAAACTGAGAAGATCAAATCAATGGCAGTGAGACTGCCCTCTTCTTCCTCATAGAAGTACAGTATAGTATTTTGAGATCATCTTCAGGCATTTCTGCTTTAAACGGCACAGTGATTAATGATCGGAAGAATGCAGCTATATATTAGAGAGTGTAGCCATGCATGTGACACCGGCCACAGTTTCAGTTTAGCTCATGGTCTGCTAGCTGTTCCTGTGTGCTTTGTGTACAAACTGCTTGTGCTATCAGGTCACTTCATTTCTCTCAGGCATATTATTACTATAGCATATTAGTAACAGGCAGTGTTGGAATTATTATCGATATTGCTGATATTGAAAATATAGTTTGAGCTTCTAAGTTGCTGTGCATCTGTGCAGCAGATATGAGCCTTCTTATTTGATCACTTTGATCTGTTTTGTCATGAAAACAATCTTTCGTTATTGCCCATTATTGTTATTTTTGCGGTATTGTAAATGCATATCTGAATTCACCAAGCAGAGTGCCAATTCAGGTCAAGTGTACTGGGTCTAAGGTTAAGGTATGCCGTATAGAGAGTATGCGTGACATCATCATCATACCCGGAAGTTATCCGGAAATGCCTACTGAGTGGCAAAAAACGACTTTCTGGCCTTGAGAGCCCATACATTCAAAGTCCAAAGTCTTAACTGATTGCATTAAACAACGTTAAACAACGTTAAACTCACTTTGTCACTCACTTTGCCACTCGATTCGCCACTCACTTTATACATGCGCATACCCTCTATAGGTATATTTTTGTTCTAATCATCAGTATTATTATTCTTAAAGTAGCAGGGTGTCAGTGCTGAGTTTTGGAGCCGAGGTGTAGATGACACACCATCCCAGACGCAGACACAGTGCAGAGCAATCCCATGCACTGTGGGCTTGCCTGGAGTAGACAGGGCCATCTGCTTTGTATCCATATCTACCAGGCATTAACGGCTTCAAAAAGGCATCTGCTGTTTGTATTTGAGTAATTCTGTCAAAGACGGAGAGCTGAATCGGGATCACTAATAAGCACTGCAGATCTCAGCAGAGTTGACGTGGAATGGGTCCCGCAACAGTATACAGTGAAACAGTATCATACAGTGCAGTTATTCAGCATGGTCTAAATATCACAGGAGACGTGTATCGGGGGTTTTTTTACCACATAAGCCCTATACTTCACGGTCTGGTGAATAGCGATAGCCAAATTAATTTGCCTATAAGTACATGCCCAAAATAGGGAGGGACGCCAGGTGGAAAGTAGTTAAATGGATCAAAAGTTCTTTATGCATAATTGGTTGCAAATACCATTGACATATCAAACACATTAGCTATTTTGTCTCACTTGGATCAGGTAAATTGACTTTGTGGCTCAGTTGTTGCCCTCCTACTTCACAGCAAGAAGGTTCTGGGTTCGAAGCTGCCTTTCTGTGTGGACTTTTCATGTTCTCACTGTGTGCACACCAAAAGTCAGGCATTTTAGGGACCTACCCCTACCAGTGCAAGGCAGAAATATAGGTCAAATGTTAAATGCAGAGGATGGACAAAACACCTCATTAAAACACCACTAGACAGTATTCCATTAAGCAAAGCAAGCATCGCTCAGTTTTTATTTATTGATATTGTGCTCGGATGGGCTGCCTTTACCAAGTCTGCAAAGTAGGTCAATGCCTCACAAACGAGGACGACCGGGGATGATTTTGGTGCACCCCCATTTCAACATTTAATTGAACTCATTATCCAAGTACAGCATATTTCATTTTTCTTGTCATTGTTTCGTTATTGGGTATTCTGAGTGATAATAATAATACCAATGCACACTGTAGAAAGCATTTAGCTGAGCAAACAGTGGTGATTTCAAGGAGCCATTCACTACCTCATGCGTGTGAATGCTCCACAGATGAGACAGAGCGATGACTGTTCTGAGAGGAAGTCACTAAGACTATTACAGCTTAATTTGATAATGCGTGTACTGCGTACTGTACGGGTGCACAAGAGGCAGGGAGAGACAGCAGAGGGGAGTTTAGGCAGAGAGCACACCTTTAGTCAGGTTAACCTTTGCCATCCCCGAGGTTATCTGTAATTGCTTAACCCTTAAAAACATCCCCATCTAATCTAGTGATGGGAACTATTGTTCATTTCAGTGAACTGGATCATCTGGGGTCGTTCAGTAAAAAGATCTGTTATTATCTGTTAATTTTGGTCGTTCGGTACTCCCGGAAGCTAGGGATCTCCCCCCTACACAGTCCCAGTCAGACTCGAGTCAAGTCGTTCACATTTCATACAGCGGAACTCCACGTGACGTACCTTGAAATCTATTGGCTGAGCCAGGCCGACCGTCACTTCAGGCTATGGGGTTGTTGTTGCTGGCCCTGGCAGGGACGGGATTGTCAATCTCTCTACTAGGCTTAGTAAGCTAGCAGTTAGCATCAGATATTTTCGCTCGTAATGGCTAAATATGACATTAAAAAGTATGACTTTCTAACGAATATCTTAGTTACAATGAAACATTGTTGACGTGTTTCTTTTTTTTTTTTTTGGGTAACTGTTGCGTTGTGGCAGAACCGCGATCTCCCCCAGCCCCATTTGTCCCCATCTATGGTGTCTTCCCCCGGGCAGAATTTCAGGTGTACGTCCCACAGACCACCAGCTGGGGCTCCAAATGAGCTAGCGATTCTCATAATTTCAATAAATAATCATAAACAAACTATTCCACATGAACAATGTTGGTAAAACTAAGATATTTTAGGGGAATATTTTATATGCACAGATTTACAAATAAAATAAAATTTCAATCAAAATATGACCTAATTAGATAGCCGTCTTATTGTTTAATTGTTGTTCTAAACGTGAATCATGACCTTGTTGTTTTGCACTGTAAATGTTTGCAACCAAGGGCTAGAGTCAGTCAGTCACTCAGTCATACATACATTCTCCTCTGTCCTCTGCTCCTCTGCCACTGCTAGCTTTCTGTGCTGTGGGAGGCGGGATCCCGGCCCATGCCCTCCAGCTCGCGCTGAATGATGAAAGAGGAACGGCGAACAGTCTCTCACCGCGTCGCATTTACAACTGAGAAAAGAACGTTCACGGAAGTGACCACATTTATTTCGTTCACCAAAAAGAACTGGTTCATTTGACTTGTTCGTTCATGACCGATGCAACACTAATCCAAACGTGCGTCTGGCTGTCAGCTGGCCAAATGGCTTCTTTCATTATTCCTTTGTTTTCCTATCGCGTGTTGAAACATTACACTAGCATGTTACACAACCAGATAATGTCTGTGATTTCTAATGGAATCTGACCGCTTTCTAGCAAAACCACCCCTATAGTCTGAAGGAAATCTGGAATATTTTAAGATAATGTCCCCCCATGGAAACTGTAATTGTTGCGAGGGTTTTGTTTTTTCTTTCTTCTAAATAAGTCAAATTTTTCACTTGGAACAACTACAAAAATCTGCCAGTGCGATGAATGGAGAATGTAATCACTTGTTTACGTAGAATTGTTCCTTTTGTTTTGTTTCTGACTTACGAAATCCCCCAGCTTCAGTAAGATAAGCTCATTACAGGTTTCTCCTTGGATCCTCTTTCTCTGTCATTAGGAACCAGAGTCAGTGTTATTAGGAACCATGAGTCAGGGTTATTATTTTGTTACGTAAACTCACAATAACTTTGATGTAGTGTTTGGTTTAAACATAGAGCACATACTGTAAATTGATAACGGACCCAATATGCAGTGTATTTATAATTTTACGTTTGACAGGTGATACAGTAGCTATATTTGTATGAGTTGTCCATTCTGGACTTGTGTAGATTCTCTAAGCTATTTGTTTGTATTTTCAAAAACATGAAAGGTTGAGAAAATGCCTTACCCTGTGTTATTGGAATAAATAGGTTAAATGGCGAACCCTTGCAATTTTGTAAGTAAAAAAAAAAAAGGTTAAATGGCGACTATTAGCTGCCATTGAAAACACATGTGACTTAATACTTCTTTGCACAGCTTGCATGAAAAACTCTTCTATTGTTCCCAGCACCCCGGGGATAAAATCTAGTGTGTGAAAAAAAAAAATATTGAGAGCTAGTTTGTGTTCAAATCTCCTCCGCTCACCTCAAGGTACAGGGTATTGTAGGACTAGGACAAAAATAGTTAATTTGGGTTCATTTCTGAATTCTGCATTGTACAGTGTTGTTGACTCTATCCACCAACCAGACTCTGAAGAAGTCCTAGACCTAGAGGTTAACACAAGGTCATTCACAGAATGGCACGCCATGGGGCTCGCTCAGTGCATTCAGAGGTTTCAGTGCCTTGCCCAAGGAAACATCAGCACAGCAGATGTGTCTATTTCCTTACTCATCTGTACATTTCCTGCTTAAGACATTATATTCTTAGTACAGTATATACTTTGTTGTATGACAATGTACTGCATCGCAACGCGTTGTCAGGAGATTGTCTTGGAGATCTGCCTTTTGGGCGTAAGTAAGTAAGTAAGTAGCCTTGCCGAGCCATGAGGCCCATAGGGCAGGAGCCTATCTCCTGTTTCTGTAGCGTGAGGCAGCTTGATGTACAAGTACACCCCCTGGACATGACGCTAGTATGTCCCAGGGACTTACCCCCAATCTAACCCTTGATGCTGAGTGTCAAGCAGGGAGGCACTGGGTCCCATTTTTAGAGTCTTTGGTATGACCCGGCCGGGGATTGAACCCCACACTCTAACCACAAGGCCACTGAGCTGGTACCTTTTGGGGGTAGCGTAATAATAATGATATCTTGAAAAAACATGCCACGGTTAATATGTCTAACAGAAGTATGTATTGAAATGTGGATTTAGCTCATCTGAAAAATGTAGAGAGCTGCTTTAGTTGTTGCACCTGTCCAGCCCATTGTTAATATTACATCTCTAATTGCTAGTTTTGCTAGTGACGTGTTTAAACATTATAATACTGTTTGTCTTTCAGTGCATTTGCCTTGTTTGCTTGTGGACAAAGTCAAAGAGGGGGTGAAATTCAGGCTGTTTATTAGTCTGCAGAGGAGTCGATAACATCTCTGGTGACCACATCTGGTCACATGAGACGCTTCCCAGTCAGTCCACAGAGGCTTGACTTGGCTCTGTTGAATCCTTTCTTTCTGCCTCTACATCTGTGCCTCTCTTTTTCTCATTGTCTCCCCACAAAAACAATTTAAAAAAACAATAGCATCCCTATTCTGGGCATGTCGTAATAGGCGAACATCTGGTTCAAAATCGATGAACTTCAGTGAAAATAGGTGATAATTTGGCAAACATTCTGTGAAAACAGCACATGGGCTATTTTCACTATTTGATGCACAACAAAGTATATAGGGTTTTAAGTCATGAAGTCGTAAATTTGATCTCTCGTCTTTTTTTCTTTTCTTCTCTAGCTGCTGCTCCAAAGTTGAAGAGGATGAAGGTTCCATCGATGGTAGATGAGGGAACCAAGCTCACAGTAAAGTGTGAGGCCACGGGGAATCCTGTCCCCACATACAGATGGTTCAAAGATGGCAACGAGCTCAAGAAAAGCAAAGAGATCAAAATAAGGAGCAACCAGTGAGTACAAATCACCCGTCGAGAGTTGGACACGTTTAACATGTGGCGAGAGCACAACAGACGCGTGCCACCCAAGTCACTGCTTGGTTGTAAATATCTGAAGTCTCTGCTAATGACTTTACCAGGTGACCAGGGTCACGGTGCTTGTTTGAAAGCTTGTTTAGTGAATGCAGTGATGAAACTCTAATTCGTTTCTCATGTGGGACGTGGCCTGACCTGTCAATTTGATTCAATTTTTCAATTAAATTCAACGCAACCACATACAACTTGTCCTTGCTTGAAGGTACAATAATATATTTATTTGTTAGAATGAGTGTGAAATACCCCTATTGGGATTTGTTTTAACCCCCAAAAATGTACTTCCACTACATTTAATTCACAGTTAAATTGGAGACAGTAAACCTAAAAAATATATAATTGATAACTCTCAGGTATTACTCAGACGTACACTCAGACCCATTATCTTTAACACATATGAATTAAATAAATACACGAAGACTTGACGAGTATACTTGTCTTAAGGCATTTAATATCGATATAAGAATGCCTCACTATTTGAATCGCTCCGGTTGCTAGGCAGTAGACACGGTTTCTAGGGCCTCGCTTGCACTGCGTCTGTGCGAACCACTCCATTAGCTTCTGTATTAGCCACAACCTTATGGCGCTGTCTGCGGTTTTGATCAGATCGGCGATGTTCGGAGGTCATTTCGGATTTTCGATTGGAATATTGGCGTTTTCTGGAGCAAGGATGGACCTCGCCTTAAAGCTCGCTAGCATTGGCGCTAATGCTACTGTATTTGCATCCATGATGGTGTCAAACCAGACGTGCGTCATACTACATTTGCTTCTCATCACGTGGCACCCAAGCGCTACCTATTTTGTCCTATGTTACTCATTTTAGTAATCAAACAATTGTCCATTCAACTTACTGTAAATGCCCCAATCTAACACATGTGGTATAGCCATGGAAACCTATCTAAAATAACTTACCACTTTTGCAAAACCCTACATACCACACAGTAGATTATAGGAACTCATAATGTAATGAGTGCATAATGTAATAAGATGTTAGCTGTGTCTTTATGTAAGTGTTAGGTTGTTGTTACTCCCAGGCCTGAATGCTCAAGGTTCTTTAATGTTACGTCTTGAGTAGAGGGGCATAAGAATACAAAAAATAATGTATTTTCTCTGCTTCACAGACATTGCAGTAGCATAGAACCCAGTCTCTGCTTCACAGACATTGCAGTAGCATAGAACCCAGTCTCTGCTTCACAGACATTGCAGTAGCATAGAACCCAGTCTCTGCTTCACAGACATTGCAGTAGCATAGAACCCAGTCTCTGCTTCACAGACATTGCAGTAGCATAGAACCCAGTCTCTGCTTCACAGACATTGCAGTAGCATAGAACCCAGTCTCTGCTTCACAGACATTGCAGTAGCATAGAACCCAGTCTCTGCTTCACAGACATTGCAGTAGCATAGAACCCAGTCTCTGCTTCACAGACATTGCAGTAGCATAGAACCCAGTCTCTGCTTCACAGACAGGCAGTAGCATAGAACCCAGTCTCTGCTTCACAGACATTGCAGTAGCATAGAACCCAGTCTCTGCTTCACAGACATTGCAGTAGCATAGAACCCAGTCTCTGCTTCACAGACATTGCAGTAGCATAGAACCCAGTCTCTGCTTCACAGACATTGCAGTAGCATAGAACCCAGTCTCTGCTTCACAGACATTGCAGTAGCATAGAACCCAGTCTCTGCTTCACAGACATTGCAGTAGCATAGAACCCAGTCTCTGCTTCACAGACATTGCAGTAGCATAGAACCCAGTCTCTGCTTCACAGACATTGCAGTAGCATAGAACCCAGTCTCTGCTTCACAGACATTGCAGTAGCATAGAACCCAGTCTCTGCTTCACAGACATTGCAGTAGCATAGAACCCAGTCTCTGCTTCACAGACATTGCAGTAGCATACAGTAGAACCCAGTGGCGTATCGTCTCTGTCGGGTGGAAACCTCATATGTCCAAAACTGTTACTTTTCAAGATTCAAATGAAAAGAAATAGCAAAAGTTGCAGATCAAGCTAACTTTCGTCTCTTTGTGCCACGTTTTGAGCTTGCAGATCTGCTACTTGTGTTACTGTGGTGTGACGCTGTAGTGACGCTGTAGTGTGATCAAGTATAGGGTAATTTACAAAAAAACACAAAAAGTTAGAATATGGAGATGAGAGGTTTCTGCAACGATACTGTAAGTGTTGCCATGCTGGGGTCACCTGCCTTGGTGACTGCCCTGTCCCCATGTTACGTCTAACTGTCCCCTGTTTCCACTTGTTGTGTTTCCATGCGACTTTCTTGCTCACCCCGATTCCCCTGACTCAGCTGCGTGTGTGCGTGTGTGCGTGTGTGCGTGTGTGTGCGTGTGTGTGCGTGTGTGTGCGTGTGTGTGTGTGTGTGTGTGTGTGTGTGTGTGTGTGTGTGTGTGTGTGTGTGTGTGTGTGTGTGTGTGTGTGTGTGTGTGTGTGTGTGTGTGTGTGTGTGTGTGTGTGTGTGTGTGTGTGTGTTTTTCTCCCACAGGAAATTCTCCAGCATCAAAATCAACAAAGCAAAACTGGAGGACTCTGGGAATTATACATGTGTGGTGGAAAATACTCTGGGGAGAGACAACTCCACTGGCACAGTTAATGTCCAAAGCAGTGAGTACTACTGAGTCCAAAGCAACACCTTGAACTACAGCTATGCTGACATTAGTATTGTCTTTGACTGTCCTCTTGCAAATTAAGAGGTTCAAAAGGAGCCTAATTTATACGTTGGCGTTTTTTGTCAAATGGCTGGGTCGTGTGACAGCAAAGTATAAATTAAGCTCAGCAGTGGCAGTAATGGGCAAGAGCCGCAGTCTGCACATTCGGGTCTTTGCTGGTTCACTGGAGGAATGGTACAATATGAGGTATTTGGAGGTGAATGGAATTTGGTTTATAATCCAGAGAGTAATTCCTTTGCTGGCAGAGTGACTTCACACAAGATACGCACAAAATCTCTCTGATTTGCATTCACACACAACAACCGATTATAGATTATACAGTACATACATGCCTAAAGGAATGAGAGAATGGTCAGAAATCCCTAAATCTGGACGATAGAAATGAACAGACCTAATTACCGGGGGTTGAGTAGTGAATAAATGCAGTGTTTCTCAATCAGTTGTGGACAAAGAACAACTTTAATAGAGAATTATTGTGTTATTTATAATCCATTGGGTCCACTGGACTAACAGAGTGTGCACGTTATAGGAGTTTGTTAGATGCCGGAGTTTGTACCGGTGGTTGGCTTGTGTCTGTCTTGAATAGTGTTTTGTCTGGATTCACATTCTGTATGAGAACTAGGCGATCTTTGTATTTCAAGAACACTTAGAATTTGATCAACGGATGTTTGGCTTTTATGTTAGAGTTGATAGTTACATGGAATGGAATGGAGTTTGATCATATGGTCGACTACAATAGCAAGCTATACAGGCTTGGCGGTATAGCTCATGCACTGTACAGTACATGATGTGCAATGGTGATGGGTTGCTGTTTGGGATGGGAGTGGAGGGTGCAGAATCTGAATCACTTTTATAGAAGCAGTTATTTACAACTATAGTTCTACACTACACACTGTGGAGGCGCATATAGCATTTTAAGAACTATTAAGAAGATAAATAAATACATGTGTATGATTCCACATGGGTGTTCAGTTATTGCATCCTTGAGAGTTAAGTGCAGGGTGACATTATTCTATTCAGTGAGATGCACACTATTGTGGAATGTGGGTGCACTGTGTGCTTAACTTCTAGAGCTGCTCCTTCATAGTGAAGACATCCGTTACCACCATCCTTTGTCCAGCAGATTTATACTATCAACACACATCAATGCAGGGTTTAGAGTTGATGAAGTACAGAAACAGAGTGGTGGCCTGGTGGGTGCCAAGGACAGGTGCTTGTGGCACACCACACAAGACGATAGGGCGCCATGGTAGCTCATTTGTTTGTGGTTGATTGAGCGTGATTCATATACTTTGCCATATGATGGTGTTCGGTGGCAAAAATAGTTGATCTACACTCGTGCAACGTGTCGCACCACAACCGTCCAATGACAGTAAATTAGACATTATTCTCGCAATGCCAGACAATCTGTTAATATTCTCAGTCTCTAGTTGAGTGAACATTTAGGGACTGACTTGTGAATCTAGGTGGTTGATGAAAGCGTATACTCTTATAATTTAATCGCAGAAATGTTGGTCGGCAGATGTGACGAGATTCAATCCTATAGGCCAGCAGGCGTAAACATGTTTTTGGGGGTGAACTAACCACTAACCTATCAATGGGTACAAAACCCACAATTAGACCATTAAATTCCTTTGTCAAATGCAAGCCCATAAAGCCCTTTGAGACTGTAACAGTGATTAAGGGCTCTACAAATAAATGTGACTTGACTTGACTTAGAGCCAGGTTTTTCCGGTGTTTGAAACTGGTCAACTAAGCTGACAGCTGACAAGCACAAGAACAGTAGGTCTGTCTTCCACGCTTCCAGGCTGTGCGAGATCAAATGAAATGTAAAAGGCTTTAGAAAATTCTTATTCTGATTAACCAAGAAATTGTTTAGTATGCCATATACAGTAGGTCATATTAAACCCAGGGCAAGGTTTTCCACAATCCTGGCAAACTGGGAGGTCTTGGAAATGGATGTTAAACTGGTCTAGACGTACAGGGCAGGTCTTGGTGACACGGATAACCCCTGACTCCTTCCACTGTCTACAAACTGAGACCTCTTTAAAGGAGAGATTTAAGACACGGCACAAGGGGGCCCTGGTCTCACAAGAAAAATCTCTCAGTAGCCTCCTGGGGTCTACAAACCATGAGAGTAAAAAAACTCCTTCATGCCTTCTCTTACTTGCCATTAAAATATTTTACTGACTGACATTTAAGTATCAAGGCCTGCTTTGAGTATGATAATCTCATCAATGGAAGGCCATGAACTACATCAGTGGTGGTTTCCAGAACGGGTGTGCTGAGGCTCACAGCGCGTGACACATCGCCACGCGTTGTGTGACCTTGCAGATATGCTGTTTTTGCTACTTCTGAGGATGTGCGGAAGTATGAAATAGGGCTTAAGTGGTTACATTTAATTTGGCATGATGATAACATATTACAGAGGCTATTTTGCATGAACATGAATACAAGTGTGCCTTGAGATCAGGGCTGGACTGGCCACAGGTCGTACCGGGCATATTCCCGGTGGGCAGCGACCGTAGGGGGCCGCCATGATAAAAAAAAAAGGCAGGCAGGCAGGCCAATAGGCGGCAGGCCACCAGGAATTGTCCGGGCATGCTGCCATTCTGCCAGTGCCATCATGAGAATTTCACTGTACCTGTATCAGTGAGTGACAAATAAACCCTCTACAAAGGGTTGTGTAGTTGTCTGTTGGTTTGTATCATTTATGTTGTTCTGTAAAAGTGGTGATATTAGGGCTAGGGTTTTTGCTATCTGCGTGCTGGTTGTGGTGGGCCGGTCTGGGCCAAATTCACGCGAAAATGACCGGGCCGAATTCTTGCCCCAGTCCAGCCCTGCTTGAGATTTTGACTTGCCCTTTTGCTGTGGAGTGGGCCCAAACAGTTTGAAAACCTTTTGCTGTGGAGTGGGCCCAAACAGTTTGAAAACCTTTTGGTGTGGAGTAGTGGGCCCAAACAGTTTGAAAACCTTTTGGTGTGGAGTAGTGGGCCCAAACAGTTTGAAAACCTTTTGGTGTGGAGTAGTGGGCCCAAACAGTTTGAAAACCTTTTGGTGTGGAGTAGTGGGCCCAAACAGTTTGAAAACCTTTTGCTGTGGAGTAGTGGGCCCAAACAGTTTGAAAACCTTTTGGTGTGGAGTGGGCCCAAACAGTTTGAAAACCTTTTGGTGTGGAGTAGTGGGCCCAAACAGTTTGAAAACCTTTTGGTGTGGAGTAGTGGGCCCAAACAGTTTGCTGTGGAGTGGGCCCAAACAGTTTGAAAACCTTTTGGTGTGGAGTAGTGGGCCCAAACAGTTTGCTGTGGAGTGGGCCCAAACAGTTTGAAAACCTTTTGGTGTGGAGTAGTGGGCCCAAACAGTTTGAAAACCTTTTGCTGTGGAGTAGTGCAGGGCCCAAACAGTTTGAAAACCTTTTGCTGTGGAGTAGTGGGCCCAAACAGTTTGAAAACCTTTTGCTGTGGAGTAGTGGGCCCAAACAGTTTGAAAACCTTTTGCTGTGGAGTGGGCCCAAACAGTTTGAAAACCTTTTGCTGTGGAGTAGTGGGCCCAAACAGTTTGAAAACCTTTTGCTGTGGAGTAGTGGGCCCAAACAGTTTGAAAACCTTTTGCTGTGGAGTAGTGGGCCCAAACAGTTTGAAAACCTTTTGCTGTGGAGTAGTGGGCCCAAACAGTTTGAAAACCTTTTGCTGTGGAGTAGTGGGCCCAAACAGTTTGAAAACCTTTTGGTGTGGAGTAGTGGGCCCAAACAGTTTGAAAACCTTTTGCTGTGGAGTGGGCCCAAACAGTTTGAAAACCTTTTGCTGTGGAGTAGTGGGCCCAAACAGTTTAAAAACCTTTTGCTGTGGAGTGGGCCCAAACAGTTTGAAAACCTTTTGGTGTGGAGTAGTGGGCCCAAACAGTTTGAAAACCTTTTGCTGTGGAGTAGTGGGCCCAAACAGTTTGAAAACCTTTTGCTGTGGAGTAGTGGGCCCAAACAGTTTGAAAACCTTTTGCTGTGGAGTAGTGGGCCCAAACAGTTTGAAAACCTTATGCTGTGGAGTGGGCCCAAACAGTTTGAAAACCACAGGCTGTCCTTTAAGCCAGGCTTTCTGAGAATCCCCAGCAAAATGAATTAATATAACACTCTAGAATGCTGGAGCAGAGAACACTATAAATGATGCTGAGAAAAGTGTCCACTTCAGCCCTATTTAAAAACAAAATAGTGAAAATAGCAGATCTACAAACTCACAATGCATTGCAATGCAACATGTTGTGAGCTTGTATCTACTATTTTTTGCTATGTTTAAAAAAGAAAAGAAAACAAATAACATAAGATTTTCGCCTATAATGACATGCCCAAAATACGCCAGGTTGAAAGTGGCTCATAAATGTATTGTTTGCAAAGAACAAAACAAAACACAAAAAAAAGTTAAGGGGTGGCAAAGAGCTGCACAAAATAACTGAATTTGAGGTTAAATGCGAACGCCAGGGGGTGACAGTTGCCATCCCCTGGGACCCCAAATGATGCCCCTGTGTAGGAGCGGACGTTTAGTGTCCTCACATTCACTCTCGGGTGAATCCATCACTTTCTCCGCTCTATTCCCAGTTGTTTTGGGTAGGCAGACATCAGCTGAATGATGTTAAAAGAGGTCAGACCTCTGCTTTGTACATTCAATAGTCCTTTGTGTTACAGAACGTGCAGTATCTCGTTGCTGTCGGGTGGAAATCTTGTACTGTATATATTTTTAAAATTATTATTAGAAATAGAATAGTCCAAATAGCCGATATACTGTACAGTACAAGCTCTCAATGTTTCGTGTTGAGAGCTTATACAATACAATTCAATTCAATTCAATTCAAAGGGCTTTATTGGCTTGAGAAAACATACGTTTACATTGCCAAAGCAGAAAGCACAATACAACAATACATCAATACAATCAAAACAAAAAATATGTACATTTGAACGTCAGAATCTTCAATAGATCAATTTCTATATTGTACCAAGATCACTGGATGCAGGTATAGTGCAGGAATATACACAATGATTAGTCTTTAGGGTGGTTGTGTTCCGTTTGATATCCTTCTCCTATCACAGCAACTCACAAATCTTGCTGCTGTGTTTGCACATTGTTGTACTTCGCCCAGCAGATATGGGAGTTTTTTGTCATTGGTCATGTTTTCAAAATCTCCGTGTGTGGTTGTAATCTGTGGGAAGTATGTGTCTCTGATGTCTTGGTACAATGGACAGATGGTTAGGAAGTGTACAGTAGATTTGCTATTTTCATTTTTCACTATACTTTTGTATGACACTCTTGTATGAAGTAGGGCATTAATTTACGGGGGGGAAAAACAAAACACAAAAAGTAGAAATAAGGAGATAGAAGGTTTCTGCCTGGCAGCAACGATCTCTATGTTGCAAAAATAACTTTGTTTGAATATCAGCTAACAATAGCCTGGGAAGAACAAGTCATCTATCTTGTGTTTAAATGAAGCTTAATGGTGCCTCTCTTTCTGACATGTAAAAGCCTTTGGTTGACATTTATTACCATGTGTTTTGTGTTTTTCATCTTGGTTATGAGCTTCTGATTACCCTTACTTGGCGCAGCTCCCATGTGGTGATTGTGCAATTTTTAAAGGGCCAGTTAACAGGAAAATATTTCAAGCGCTACAAGTCACACAGACAGTCGGTGCTTAGAGGTGTACCACCAGCAAATTACAGACCACACAGTGACCACTGGGAGATAGCCATGTGTTTTATGTATTATTTTACGAGTATTGTTATAGCAGTTATGCTTTTTTTTATTCCTCCAGAACAGTGTAGAGAATCAGGAAAGACAAGGTACTGTAGAAGATAAAATGTGAAACGGACCATGAGCCACATCTGACCTCATGACATCACTATGAGGTCTATTTCTATAGTATTTACCCTAAATGGCTAAGCCTCCAGCACATAACAAGATGGAATCATGCCACTACCTTTGCTTAAGTAAAAGTATAGCAAAACCACAATGTAAAAAACACTCTATATAATAATAGTAAAGTAAAAGTACCTCAACATTTTACTTAAGTACAGTACTTGAGTAAATGTACTTTCCGCCACTGGTCCTGACAAGGACCCAGAGGCAGACACCTCCCTGGTCACCTGAGTGTGACCAGGGTCATAGGTTAGGGGCCTATCTCCTGTTTCTGTAACTTTGTACATAATATGTCGCAGGGACTTACCCCCAATCCAACACCTGCTGATGCTGAGTGACAAGCAGGGAGGCACTGGGCATCACATCTATGGTTTTTGGTATGACTCGGCCAGGTATTGAACTTAATGTAGTGCTAGTGCTAATCTAGTGCTAAGGGCACCACATCTATGGTTTTTGGTATGACTCGGCCAGGTATTGAACTTAATGTAGTGCTAGTGCTAATCTAGTGCTAAGGGCACCACATCTATGGTTTTTGGTATGACTCGGCCAGGTATTGAACTTAATGTAGTGCTAGTGCTAATCTAGTGCTAACCACAAGGCCACTGAGTCGGTACAAACATCTATAATGGTCCTCTTAATGTGCAGCCAGGCAAATATCCGCCATCCACCACATGCTATCAGAGGAATCAAATAAAATGGAGCACTAAATCGAAAGCTAAAAATAGCTGAGACGCTCTGCCAACAGCTATGTTTACAAATGGTTGTAGAGGCCATTCATCTGAAATACACTTACGGTAGAAGTCATCTTGTGCTGGAAAAACGCATTGGAGGCAAGCATGGGTGTGGGAGGAGGAGAGGAGAGGAGCGATGGAGGAGGGCCTATATATACTGAACAAAAACACTGATCTATGGCCCGGACCGCTGGCAGAGCGTTCCGGGCCTACTGTCCTATCTATAATAAAAGCATAAAATACAAAATAAAATAAAGATCCATAACATGTCCGTCATGACATGTCCGATTTGTAGTGTTGGAGTCAGAGCTGCAGGGCAGAGAGACATACAGAAAAATTAATACATTCATTTCCAACATACTAGACAACAAATAATAGCAACAAAACCAAAAAATGTAGGTACTGTAGGCCTATATGAAACCTAACAAAAAAAGCTATAACTCAACTAATTGACAGTTATGATGATTAGGACTAACAACATAAGTATGTTTCAGAAACCATAATAGGCCAGTACTACTACAGTTCTTTTCAGTCAGAAATATCACATAATGCAGCTTTATAGATTGTTTGTTTCCACAACACAGTGTGTGTGTGTGTGTGTGTGTGTGTGTGTGTGTGTGTGTGTGTGTGTGTGTGTGTGTGTGTGTGTGTGTGTGTGTGTGTGTGTGTGTGTGTGTGTGTGTGTGTGTGTGTGTGTGTGTGTGTGTGTGAGAGAGTGTGCGTGCGTGTGTGCGTGTGTTGGGGGGCTTGGGGGCTTTCTGTCAGCAGTGATGTTTCCTCAAATCTCACTCTCTGGTTGTTCCAAACAATGGCATCAGTGTTTACCCTATCTTGTACTAAGATGAATGATGGCTGTGAGGTGTAGATATGTTTATGTCTTGTCTGTCTGTCTTTGTGTGTGTGTGTGTGTGTGTGTGTGTGTGTGTGTGTGTGTGTGTGTGTGTGTGTGTGTGTGTGTGTGCGTGTGCGTGTGTGTGTGTGTTTTGCACTTTTCTGCAGACAAGCCCCATTGCAAGTGTGCGTGCGTGTGTGTGTGCGTGTGCGTGCAAGTCTGTGCAGCCGTATGTGTGTCTGTGTAGGCGTGTGTGAAATGGAGTGAGTGTGTGTGTGCGTGTGCGTGTGCGTGAGCGTGTGCGCACGCATGTGTGCGTGCGTGCGTGCGTGCGTGTGTGCGTGTGTGTATGTTTGTTGTGCACTTTTCTGCAGACAAGCCCCATTGTGTTACACCAACACGCCTAGTTCCGCCGTGCTCCAGGGGAGAAGGCAAGACAGGGCGAATCAGGGGTGGTACAGTATGCCCATAGGCTGGGGGAGGACTCTGTGGGACTGCATGGGACCACGTCAATGAAATAGAGAGATGGCAGACAAGCGGTGCTCGCTGTTGAGTCAACACCGAACAGTGAGCAGGAAGACTGACAACAGAAACGCAGAGCGTTGTCTGTTGCACTGAATATATTTGTGACTATAGAGAGAGAGCCTTTCAGCCTTTTCTCATTTTGACAGGTTGGGATTTAAAAAGGATACCGGCATGTGATATAGCTGCTTTCATCTGAGGCTTCGGAGGCAGAAATGCGATTAATTTGGACCAAGAATTGTTTATTTTTAGCGTAAGGCCATAAGAGCAAATGGATAAAATAGTGAAGGGTTGCAGTGGAGTTTGCCTTTCTGCTGCAGGATGTGTATCCACATTGGGGTGGGGAGGGGGGGGGGGCTGCAGAGATAGACATATAGATTACAGATGTAGAGAGACAGAGAGAGAGAGAAAGAAGGCAGGTGCTAATTAAGGGGGAAGACGTTAGGACAGGTATGATGTGAGGAGAGGGAGGCAGATAGGATAAAATGGTGATGACAAAATGATACCCTGTTGTGTTGCAGAAATGAACTGTCATCCCCAACTGGTGTCAAAGGCAAATTACCTCAATTACATGTCCTGCATGTTGCATGTATTCTGTAAATGTGTGTGCAGAGTGCATACAAAGCTTACAAATGGTACACGCTCATACACACACGTACTGTACACATACTTGTACACACACAAATGCACAGAGAAGGAGAGAGGGAGCTTACAAACCGGATACTGTAATAATATCAAAGCAGATTGATATACTAAAAGTAAATGGTACATTGTGAAATGGCTTACAGTGTTTAGTGGGGAAAAAGGTTGAAGTCTGTAAATAGGATTGCATTTCTGCAAGCACACACTTATGCTCGTGTGTGCGTGTTCAAGTGCGTGCGCGACTGCACATGTGTTTGTGCACGTGTGTGTGACGTGCCTGCATGCGTGCACACAGAGCTTTACTGAAATCTAACAACATACTTCTGTCTTCTGCAGCGTAATTGCAATCATTAGTAAGATTGGGACTTCCATTTCCGACCTATAGGGAGAATCCCTGAGACATTAATAAGGTCTATGGGTAATAAAGACAAACCGTGGCCAGGCAAAAGCATGATCTACAAGCTCACGACCGCGTCACGCTGTGACACGCCGCATGCTTGTAGATCAGCTATTTTTGGTGCGCGTCGTGAGGCGCAACGGAGCATAAAACAGGGAACAGGAGCATCATTCTGCCGCCCCTAGAGAGAGCACATGGCTGCCTCTCTGTTCAGAGGCAGACTGTGGGAAGCCATCACTCAGCCCCACCACATGGCCAAGACAAGCCACCACAGCCCTGTGTCCTTCTGCACACCATGCCAGGCTGTGGCCTCCGTCTCAACCTCTGAGTGTGTGTGTGTGTGTGTGTGTGTGTGTGTGTGTGTGTGTGTGTGTGTGTGTGTGTGTGTGTGTGTGTGTGTGTGTGTGTGTGTGTGTGTGTGTGTGTGTGTGTGTGTGTGTGTGTGTGTGTGTGTGTGTGTGTGTGCACGCACATGTACATAAAATTGGAACGAATGAAAACATAGAAATACAATTGCTTAATTAGATGTGTTGTTTGGGAATGTTCCACGAACATTCTTTTTTTCTTCAACAGAGCCATTATATGCTTATAAAAAAGAGCTGTATAAATCAAAACAATAATCATTTGCCAAACAAGTTTGAACACACACACACACACACACACACCCACACTCACACACGCACACGTATGTTTCTGATGTGCGTTGCAACCATTAGTCATGGAATGCCCGACCGACCAGACACATAGCCTTGAGCGACGATGAAGCGTGAGTTGGCCAAACATTCTCCTCGTGCCACAAAGCGATATTGAGTATTTTATATATAACATAATAATAATGGCTGTCAATGCTAAAGATGTAAAAGTCACGGAATTGTGGTCGTTTCCAAAGAGTTGGATGAACAAGAGGCTCTGCATTCTGCAATCTCGTTGAACCCTATATAGCATCCCTTAATCTGGGGGAACATTCACCAATAGCCACTCACAACACAACCCGTTGTGAGCTTGTAGATCGGCTTTTTTCAGCAAAGAGACTTGGTACAGGGATTCAGCAGGTCAAGTTTAGTATAGCCTATACAGGTTCCAAATGATTAAGTCTTTTGTACGACTGTTGTATGGCGTGTCGTGGAGGTGAGCATGTAGATCTGCTATCTTCAGACTGTTGTATGGTGTGTCGTGGAGGTGGGCATGTAGATCTGCTATCTTCAGACTGTTGTATGGTGTGTCGTGGAGGTGGGCATGTAGATCTGCTATCTTCAGACTGTTGTATGGCGTGTCGTGGAGGTGAGCATGTAGATCTGCTATCTTCAGACTGTTGTATGGCGTGTCGTGGAGGTGGGCATGTAGATCTGCTATCTTCAGTGCACAACATTATCACACGATGAAGCATAAATTAGGCAGTGTGGTTAAAACTAACATTTCTGTCATCACTTACAACACTTGTTGAGTGAAATACTCCTGTATGAGTTATCTCTCTCTGATTGGATAACATTTCTGTTTAATACTAAAGAGCTGGAGAGACAGGGAGATGAGACCCCTGTTACTGAACACAAAATCACTGACTACCACACCTTTAATGCGTTTGCATATTTCTCTTCACTAGACAGCATCGTTTTCCCTCGCTCCCGCTAAAACATTAGCCCTGTTTTGTGTTTTGCTGACACTTACAGTATGAGGACGTGTCATCCATAACCACTGGCAAACACTGACCGTACCGAACACCAGACCGTGTGACAGGCTGCTACAGCAGGTCATATTTCAGATTGGCCTCTTGTAGCCTGAACCCTTTTGTCAACACCACTCACAGCCGCTATGAGAAACTTTTGGAGAAAAAACAGGTTGCTATACTATACACACACCAAGGTACTGTAAGGTGCTGGGCTCGATGACTTCAAGATAAGGCCTTCAGTATATACTATCCTCTTGAGCCAAAGTACTACATTCAGGAAGGAAAATGCAAAGCACATACAAGATACAGAATAATATAAAATAAAGACTCAAAACAACTAATAGAAGTAAGCATAATAGATACGTTGAAGGTTAAACAGGTGAAAGCAGCATAATTTACTTTGGGAAAAAATGCAACATGTTTTTCTTTTTTTAATTTTGACTGATTCAGGTAGCCTGACATTGAGGGAAAGGCCGTTCCATAGTTTTGGCAGTGAAACAACGGTTGAAAGCAGGCCTTGGCCTTAAGAGCGTGAATTAAAAGACATAACGGTGATGTTCTGGACTGAACCTAAACAGAAAGCTAAACGTAAAGTGAACTCGCTCTGCCTCGATGCATTTTGAAACAGGCCAACGTGGTGGCTCCGAGCCAGCGATAATATCGAGGGACTGGAGCTGTGCTAGGGCGATTATACCGATGTCACTTTGTTTTACCTGTAGAAGAAAAATGTACACCATTGTCCAGTCACTTGCCAGTTATAATTATTCAGCGCAGATGGTTGGACGTTCTTGCTGAGTTGAATATTTTAGTTTGCCTGCTATCACTGTTTCTGTTTTCAGACTACTTACTTAATGCTGCTTTGCTCCCTTTGGGGATTTAGGCTCGCATTTAGGCAGCTTGTTCAGGTTTGCTACATGGATCAAACAGCCCCTGCTGCAACCCTGATGATCACTTTATCATGTGTGTGTGTGTGTGTGTGTGTGTGTGTGTGTGCGTGTGCGTGTGCGTGCGTGCGTGCGTGCGTGTGTGTGTGTGTGTGTGTGTGTGTGTGTGCGTGCACGTGTGCATGAGTGTGTGGGAGTAAATATAGTGGAGTGTCTGCTGGTGGTCCAGAATATTACATGTGCTTGCTGCAGATTCTTTCAGACCCACGCTGTCTTTAAAAAAATTAACATTTCTTCTTCATTTACAGCCCAGTATTTCCATTTTCTTGAGATTTTTCTTTCTTTGTTGCATCGTGGTTTTAGTGCTTTGCTATCTGAAAACATCACCGAACAATGTTGAAAACAAATGCTGGCTTTTCCTGAATGTTTTTTTTTTTTTGCGCTGCACGCGACCCCCATCTTGTACAGCCACGGTCTATTTGTTGCCCTTTTGGCCCTGAACTCTGCTCTTTGACCAGTCTAGCATGGTGGTCGTTAGAGTCGCAGGCCTAAGTCGTGCATAGCAGTGCACGACTGCGGCATAGATGTACTGTAGTGCTGTTTAAGAAAAGAAAGAAAAAAAGAAAGAAAAAAAGAAAGAAAAAAAGAAAGAAAAAAAGAAAGAAAAAAAGACCCATTTAAAGTTGCAGGTCGCGTTGCCCCATGTAGCTTCAGTCGAAGGCCTCCAAAAGCGTCTTCCAGGCTGCTGTGTTGTGATAAGTGTCTGCGAGGCAGCCGTGTGTCCACAGGCCAGGGGTCACATCCTCAGGGGGTGCTGTGCGCAGTCCCGCAGAGAGCGTGTGTGAGCTTCCAGGAATGTGTTGATGGAAATCGCAGCTGAACATATGATTGCTCCAGCCTTAGAAGTCATGCTGGGGCCCACCAGCAATGGTTGCCTGCACGCATGCACGTACTTATGTATGTATGCTCGTGCACGCACGCACGCACACACGTCGCACGCACACATGAAGGACACATTCAAATACTGTAGATGTGTGCACATTTACAAACACTTACACACACACACATACACACACACACACGACACACCTAAACACACGCGTACATTTCGCCTTCTGATCCTCAAGTGAAATATCGATTGTTTTTGTCAGAAAACAACCCTGTATCAAGTACACTTAATTTGCGTTTACAGTCGGTGTAAAAAGCTTCATACAAAGTTGCACCCGCTATTGTCCTCAGGACAACCTCACTTTTTCCAGGCACGGTGTTGAGGGACACCGGCCCACTCCAGCACTTCCCACGGCTGTGCTAAGATGGCTGGCAGTGGATCTCTACTCAATGGCTTGTTCCATCTTGTCCCATAGATGCTCTGTTGGATTGAATTCTGGTAAATTGGCAGGCCACTGCTGTAAGCTCAAGTCTCTGGCATGTTTGTGGAAGCATTCCTGGACCATCCTACCCTTGTAGCATGAGGTATTATCCTCCTGTCAAGAGGGGGGAAAAATCACTGCTGCCATGTCTTCAAGTACTTGATTGGCAGTGATGTTGTGGTGTCCTGTATCTTTCAAACAGTACGCCTAATTTCCTATCAAAGGGTCATAATGAGTGACTGTTATGAAAGCACACTAGCAGAGATGCTTGTAGGTACAGCAGAACAGTGGTTAGCATTGTTGACTTTTACACTGTAGACTGGGGATTGAAGAACGGGGATTGAATCCCGGCAGAGGCACATCATCAAGAATTTCAATGCACTGTGACGTTGTGTGTGCAATTTTGGCAAATAAACTTTGATTTGAATAACAACACACCAGGGTTCGAGTTGTTAAAAACCAGGCAGTAAGACGCCTTGAGGGCGACCGACGTGCACGCATCCCCCTGGGTGGCGGCCGACGGCAGACTGCTGGGCGAGCGCTAGCGCAGCGGCATGGGGGGTCCGATCAACACAATTAATTCTGTACTGGCCATATACGGAGCGTGTCTTGAGTGTACAGGGTTTGATGAGGTCAGATCAGAACAGGAAGGACGGGTGGGGAGGGATCAACATATGGAATGTCAGGTCAGCTCAATATGGAGATCTAAGGGTTTGAGGTTTGAGGTCAGATGTAGAGTTGCTGGCTGGCTCCATATATGCAGATCTTCTCCATGTATGGTTATCCAGGATTAGATGAGGTCAGTGTTGTGATCTTCATATATGGAGCCATATATGGTGGCGTGACGTGTCACGAGGCGTGATGTCACGAGGTGTGACCATATATGGAGGTGTGATGTCATGAGGCGTGACCATATCTGGAGGCGTGGGGTGACTAACTGACGGACGGGAGATGCAGGTTTTCATAGTAAAATAAAATAGAAAATAAACAGAGGAGTGAGAACTTTCTTAACCACTTAACCTCTTAAACCCCAGGGGGGTCCAGGGGGAAAATCCGCAACATCGGAGTTGGAACCGGAGACCGATTGGGTCTCCATTGACCCGCTGAGCGCTGTTCAGAGGTGGACAGCCGCCTGCGGGGGCAATGGGGCTCAAGAGGTTGCCGCTTTGTCATACAGGAAATAGTGACGGAAACCAGGGTTAATGTTGGTAACATTATAACATATAATTTTAATTTTAATTCCTTAATCCGAAAGGAAATGCAAGTGTTTAAATCATTAGCAGAAGCTACAGAAGCGCTAGAACATCCTCACCCGTGATAAAGGTGAATGACCAGAAGGGGGTATGAAAAGCAGAGGCTTGGATTTTGCCCTAATTCACCCAGCAAATCAAGCACTGCATTACACCACAACCTGTATGTTTACTCCATGATTCTACATAGTCCCTGAAAAAGGACCTAAACCAATGTGAATCTCGAGTCAGAGTGCATCCTAACTCTAGTAATTAAGCTCAGGTATGGGACAATATTACTTTCCTCCCAGATCAGCACATCTTGAGGAGTCAGTCGTACTGCATGTAAGCATGGCTGTGCCCCAAATCACTCCCTACTCGATACTGTAGAGTGCACTGTATAGTGATTAGATTACACAATTTTGTAGTGGTGTCCGAATGTACATTATATTGTCCAATACCCATATTGTTGGTAAGGTCCGACCGTCCGAGGAAGAGCCTCCCGGCTCAAAACGTTATCGAATTCACTTCTTCTGGGAGCACAGTACTGGTGTGCAGATTTTATTGTTCTTCTACTATTCCCTTTTTGGTCCAGCACCCAGCCCAGCAGGATATGGGATGTGGGTGTCTTTTGTCAGCTTTTTGACACCTTTTTTCTAAATAACTATCACATCTGCAGTGGTAGGAGGTGGTCTGATTACTCTACAATTTAGAAATGTAGCTGTGTCCTACCCGACACAGGGTCTAAATGTAACTGTGTCCTACCCGACACAGGGTCTAAATGTAGCTGTGTCCTACCCGACACAGGGTCTAAATGTAGCTGTGTCCTACCCGACACAGGGTCTAAATGTAGCTGTGTCCTACCCGACACAGGGTCTACATTTCTACTTCCTCAAGGATTCCATCTAGGAAGAGCAGTAGATTTTGTTTTATTCTGGATAGGACCTTGTGTATTTCAGCAGTACATAAGCCTCTAGTTTGGTTCGGTTGTCAGCATGGCAGTTGTAAGGACATGCTCAATTCACAAGACTACACAGGATTGATAACACTGTACAGATGATTTGTAAGGTAATATCGTTGAGCAATGACTTGTGCTGTAGGATGACAGTGAAATATAACAAGGCTAGGCACACCTGCTATTGGCTGAGAACCTGTGTCAGTGCTGTGTCAGTGCTGTGGGTGCAGGCGTGGTGTAACTATAGCACATAATTGTACAAAAAGTACTCTGCATGGTTGTCGTCGCCATAGCAATGTCTTTTAGGGGGGGGGGGGAAGAAAAAAAACATTCATGTGAAATTTGAGGATGCAGTTGCTAAATCTTTCCATGGAAAATATTAATTAATTTATTCTCTGACATACCGTACGACGGAGTCACGCAGCCATCTGTGCACCCGTCGTCTACAAGCTCACAAAGCATCGTGATGCGACACGTTGGGAGCTTGTACTGTAGATAGGCTATTTCTGGCACACAAGAGTGTTGTGCGATGACGTATAGATAGGGTTAAGCCAGGAGCCAATTTAAGGACTCTTAACATCGTGGATGAGTTTAAGGATGGTCAGTATTGTCATTCTTACTTAACTCTGAGAACTAATTTGTCAGATTTGGAATACTCACATGAAACATGATAGTCCGGCAGTCGGGATTGTGGAGTGGGAAATTTGGTATAGTCTTTTTTATTGGCCTAAAATATTGTCTATATACTATACATTCACTTGCTGATTAATGCTTGGAATGGATTCAGAATAATGAAAACCCCCTAGTTTGACATGTCACATGCTACTTAAAGCATAAGGAAAGTTTGAAATGTTTGCGTTATATAGGATGTTAATGTTGGGGTCACATATAAAGCCCTATAAAAGAAATTGCTCAATACCGACAGCCGGTCAGCAAGTGGATTCATGAATGTATATATACAGTATAGACAATATTTTAAGCCAATAAAAAATACCATATACCAAATTTTGCACTTTAAACAAAAGAAGCCTGTTGGCTGCCGGACTATGATTTGATTGATTTCTTTCTAAATCAGCTAAATGCTCTACATGGACACAAGCCGTTTGGCAGCTGAGTTGAGTCTGTTGTGCTTTCATAAATTGTAGAACCCCTGTGTAATAGAAGATGACTCTGTGGTTCAGGCAGCTGTTGCTGTTTTAAAATAAATCAATGATAACTAATAATACAATTATTTTTGTTACAAAGCTGTACAACATTCCTATTGTCGCTTGTTATAGTCAGATTGATTTCAAACCCATCCATTTTCCTACAGCCAGGCAAAGTTCGATCCATGTGTTGTTTGGACAACAATTTGTTCAGACTGTGAGATCCATTAAGAGTAGAAAGGTCAGTGTGTATCACTGCTCAGCATTGTAGCATAGTACAGCACTACTGTATATTCATCCTTCAATAACAATAACTAAATATTTGAAAAACAAACACTGGCTAAATGTTATTATCATTCTTAATTCACTTAACATAATTTAATGTTTAGATTTACAAGGTTGTGTGGGCTTGAAACCCTAAACATATGATGTTTACAGGGTTAGTTAATTATCATGTTGAGTGTTAAGACAGTTTTCCAACACAAATACAGCTGGCCTGGAAGAAAACACTGGCTCCTTTCCCTCTTGTTTCCCTCTCCTGAAGCCTCCCCCTCTTTGACCTCCAGTAAAGCACTCCTAATATCTCTCTCATGTAAATGAAACATAAAGTACTAGTTTGAACTAGATAAACATCCCTCCCTCAGCTCCTTCCCCCCCCCCCCCCCCCTCTGCTTAATCTGTGTAGTAAAAACACAACTCGCTCACCCTGACAAATAAGATGTACGTGGCTCAAATGATGCTAAAGGATGTTGCCTACGACCTTGGCTGAATGCAAAGTATCTGTAAGCTAATCAATGACATTGATCGGTGCAGGGGCGAGCACAGCAGTGGCCATGTCGGTGAGTGGAGTGGGCCCTCACACATGCCATGCTCTCTTGTATTTACAAGCCACGGGAGAACAACTTGTCAGGTTCCGTAGATCAAGCCCCCGAGCCATTAGTCATGCCTACTTTTTCAAGATTAGGCCCAGCACCGGGGTCGGGCCAGGGCCCTGAGGTTGCAGTCGTGCAGGCATCTTGTGAGTGTGATTGGACATGCAGCTTTATGGGTTTCAACCACATTCAGTTTATATCCGGTGGACTCAGCAAAACATAGCATAATGTGGTCAATAATGTGGCTCCAACACAGCGCACAATAGAATTTCAGTCGGACACTTTCGTCGAGATTTTTTTTTATTGCAGTTATATTGCATTGTATTTGGTGGTGTGGCTCTGCTTCTGTGATTCTACAGGACAGCCTGCACAAGCATGACACCGACTGACTCTGAGATCGAAAACCATCCTGAAGCAGAGCCTAATGATGCACAGTTATTACATGGACGTGACAATATTCATTTGAACCTGTCATAGGGCAGAACTTAAAGATACACAAATATTAACCCATTAAATCAGGGAAAGTACAGGTATATGTGTCACAACTCACAACATATGTTTTTCTGAAAACGCTTAGAAACAGTGCTTCTCAAAAATAGCAGATATACAAGCTCACAGCGTGCCACGTCATGCTGCGCTGTGAGCTTGTACATCTGCTATTTTTGAAAGATTTTTAAACAGATCTTCTCTTCAGGTCTTAATGGGTTAAACAACATTATAAAATACATAACATATAAGCCAATATAAAATAATATGCTGACATAGTGAAGCTCTAAATGCTACTACGGGAAGAGGCGGAGGGTGGTGGAGGGACAAGATGCAGTAATGCACTGCTAGCAATGAGCTTTGCTGAGATGATGCAGAAAGAACAGAATGAGCGTGCAGTCTGCTTAAAAAGACCGCCTAGAGTAGACTGAACCATTAGGATGGTGGCCCTATGTGTGATTGGAGGGTGAATGAGCTTGGGACTGCCAGGACATCATTCATTGTAGATCTTGGCCACAAACATCTTGTCAAAGATAGTCCCTGGTGAAGATGATACAATGTTGATACAAACTAAATTAACCGTGCAATGATATTTAGCCAACATTGACTCAATTATTCAGGTAAGTTCAGTAAAATTGTAATGACTTCGAAGAAAATGGAAATATAGCTTAATCTAAGAATAAAACCTATTGGGATTTAAGGCCAAAGCTGTGAATAGAAACAGAAAACTGCCAGGCCAGCACTCAACGGAAATACGTTCTTTGTTTTCATAGGCACGGGCAGCATACAGACGCGTTTTGGCGGAACCTTCCTCAGCAAAGTTGTGAATAGACAATGCAATGTACAGTATTGATGCTGGTATGGTCCTTTAATGACGTAATGACCACTATTGCAAAATCAACAACAAAAGGAGGCAGTGTGATGGAGTAATGGGGGGTTAGGGATGAGAGACAGCTGTGGCAGGCAAACTATAGCATGAAGCATTGGAATGGTAAATATATGTTCCTCTCGTGCCCACAGACAACTTTAAAGTCTGATGACACCCCAAGATTGCTGCTCTTCTCTTCTCTCTTCTCTTCTGAATAATAAAGAGCAGGAAAGTGGGTACTGGTGGATAAAGACAGACTAGAACGGTCCCTGTTATCAATAACACAGTGGTTTTCAAACTTTGTGCCCAAGGCACACCAATGGGCAAGTCATCATCTCAAGGCACACATGTATTCATAGAGAAACAATGGCTGATCTACAAGTTTCACCTTTTCGCTGAAAATAAAGGAAATGAAAGGAAATATCTTAAAATATTTGCCTATAATGACACACAAAATAGACATACTGTACATACAATAGCTATGCCAGGTTGAAAGTGGTTACCATGCAGGTGGTTACCATGCAGGTACCCTGAGAGCTGAGCCACCAGGTACCCTGATAGCTGAGCCACCAGGTACCCTGAGAGCTGAGCCACCAGGTACCCTGATAGCTGAGCCACCAGGTACCCTGAGAGCTGAGCCACCAGGTACCCTGATAGCTGAGCCACCAGGTACCCTGAGAGCTGAGCCACCAGGTACCCTGAGAGCTGAGCCACCAGGTACCCTGATAGCTGAGCCACCAGGTACCCTGATAGCTGAGCCACCAGGTACCCTGATAGCTGAGCCACCAGGTACCCTGATAGCTGAGCCACCAGGTACCCTGAGAGCTGAGCCACCAGGTACCCTGATAGCTGAGCCACCAGGTACCCTGATAGCTGAGCCACCAGGTACCCTGATAGCTGAGCCACCAGGTACCCTGGTAGCTGAGCCACCAGGTACCCTGGTAGCTGAGCCACCAGGTACCCTGATAGCTGAGCCACCAGGTACCCTGATAGCTGAGCCACCAGGTACCCTGATAGCTGAGCCACCAGGTACCCTGGTAGCTGAGCCACCAGGTACCCTGAGAGCTGAGCCACCAGGTACCCTGGTAGCTGAGCCACCAGGTACCCTGATAGCTGAGCCACCAGGTACCCTGATAGCTGAGCCACCAGGTACCCTTATAGCTGAGCCACCAGGTACCCTGAGAGCAACTTTGACAAAAAAAGAACCGTGCAATGTTATTTAGAGTGTTGGATTGCCTATCTCAAGCACAATATCTCAAGTCTCTCCATATTGTATTGAAATTAACAGGATCCAATTTGTTTAATGAAATTAAACAAAACAAGGTTCTTTGGGAAAATGGTAAAATATACTATACGTTGTAAGCATGGGCTAAACATGTGTGGCAGACATGCATTTAACCACAATATAATTTGTATACATTTAAGTATATACATTTACAAGCTTGTAGATTGGCTATTTTTGCCACATTTTCACTTGCGATGCCCAGAATATAGAGACACTATGTGGTTAACCTGTGCAGGTGGCAAGAACGGAGGGCGTTCTGCACCAAGTTGTTTTAGGTTTCTGGAGAGAATGGGAGGTCAACATCAGGAGTGTTATCTACTTTGATGCAGAATGTAACTGATTGGCTGGATGAATCCTCTATGGCGAAGAGAGTGTGTGTGTGTGTGTGTGTGTGTGTGTGTGTGTGTGTGTGTGTGTGTGTGTGTGTGTGTGTGTGTGTGTGTGTGTGTGTGTGTGTGTGTGTGTGTGTGTGTGTGTGTGTGTGTGTGTGTGTGTGTGTGTGTGTGTGTGTGTGTGTGTGTGTGTGTGTGTGTGCGCGTGCGTGCGTGCGTGCATGCGGTGTTGCACCAGTGATGCCTTTCTTTGCTCAATGATCCCTTCCCAGTGAGTTTGTCCTTTAAACATGGGAAGGGCTATCATTAATTCCTGCTGAAAGCAGCATGCTCTGTGGCCCGTGTTTATGGCCTACGGAGAGGGTAGTTAAGTCACGGTGAGCTTGCTTTCAAGGGGTGCAGGGCTGAGTCATGGGAAACACACAAATGCAGTAGTAAGTCCTCACTGCACACATTAACTCTGCATTGATCTTGAATTAACTATTGAATAACTCTTCCCTTTTCAGTATGCGTTCATCCCACATCTATGCTGCATTAGGAATTGAGCTTACTCAGAGTGTTAAAATGGACCCAAGTGGACCCTTTACAGTCGACCATTTTAACAAGAGTTAAAATAACAATGAGGATTTTACTGTAGTGTGTAGCCATTGTAGAAAAGCCATTACATGCATTTTAGCTGTATCTACTGCATCCTGAATTAACACTATACCACTTCAACATAAATAAACATGATGCAGCCGAACTATAAAGGGCCTTGCAAACGTGAAGCGAGGAACCCAGGTCTGTTGAAGAAGGGCGCAACAACGCAAGCGTAAAAAAAAGCTAAACAGAATACAGGTCTGGTGAGTAGTGGGCGTGTGCACGTAACGCGCACGCGCGCAACAAATTCACGGGACCGCACTCGCGTAAATACGCTTGCGAGCAAAAACGCAGGTCTCATTGAAAATGAACTATAGGCGTGTTTTATCGCTCCCCGTTTGCAAGGCCCTTAAGGCAGTAGGACTGCAACACAAACATTCTCTAAGCCAACCAAAATATTTTTTTCCCTCAACATTTTCTATCGGTGTGTGGAAGTGCAGCAGTTGTTCAGGCAAATCAGCAATCAGTAGTTTTCTATATAATGTGCAGGCAGACCCCTGCTGCCTGTCGCTAAGGTTCAGCAGAGGATAAACCTTTACAATTACTCTTACTGTCTCACTACCGGCTGTCAGCTTGAAAGACCCAAATATGGTGATGCTGCATATGTGTTTTGGATCTACTGCAGGGTTGTAAATCTTCAGTCTCTCCTGTAACCACAGCCAGCTGTTGACCAGGCATGCTCCACAGTGTCCACTGTATGTCAGAAACACCCTGTTTCCACACTTCTTTTTTTTTTTTACTGTACATGCAGGTTCATACATTACATACACACTTAAGCTACTACAAGAAGAATCTTCTGTTTGCCACGCACCTTTTGTCTTACCTCAGGTACTTGCCTCAGGTGCTACTGTATGTGTAAATATATAGATCATTTGTTTTTTATTGATTGATCTCTCTTCCCCCTTGCCCCTCCCATTCTTCTTCTTCCCTATCTTTTTTATGGAAATAACAAAAATGATGGAGCTCGAACAGAAACGAATTTCACCACGTTTTACATCTGTAAACCTGTGATATAGTTGATTGTGATTCTGAGCATCCCCGAAGGAGCAGTTTAGCATTAATTGTCTCAAGGACCCCTTCCACAGCAGCTCCTGAGAGATCACTCTCCATCACTCTTCCATTCCTTGTCAAGACTTAACATACTTAGACTCCGTATTGAAATCAATAACCCTCCGTTCACGAGTCTGCCTCTCGTAGCTTTAGACCAGTGTTGCTGTATTAGGCCAGAGTGTGACACCAGGCAGAGGTGCCATCCCAACTGTGTGGCTAGTTTGGCTACTGTTGAAGACCCGATGCAGACATCTTTGCTCCACATGCCTCCCTGTTACTCATCCTGGCTTCTGGTGCCTTTCTCCCCCTGCTGTACCAGGCACTAGTTCAGTTGCTAACCCCTCCACCCTCTGACATGATCCACAGCAAACAAAATACTAGCTGCAGTGACTACCACGGAATGCACCCTATAGGGTTCAGGACAAGGTTCAAGGTGCATTGTTGTCACAGGTGCATACATTGCAACTGGCAGCAACATTGCAGGCAGTCAAATACTTTTACTCTAAGCGTTTCAACAATGTAAAATAATATCTAAATAAGTCAAGAGATGGTGCTATTATTTAGAAAATGTTAGCAAAGCCTCTTTTTTTATGATCAGTACTTTATTTAGATTTTTTACAAATAAACAGAAAAAACAAACAAGGTCCCCACCTTGTTTGCAAGGTGGGGAAAGCATTTCCGGGGGTCCCTGGCCAAAAACGTTGAGAACCCCTGCCCTAGGGCACTCCCACAATACATGAATATGTGTACCGGGGTCATCACCACACCTCCAGCAAACCGGACTCTCTCTGAGCTTAGCCTTGAACAATCTTAGCAAAGCCTCTTTTAAAAACTAGGTGGGGGACGTGAATAAGAAATGCTCTGCTAAACGTCAAATGGTACTGTCAAGGTTCTCCTGAGAAACGGAATCAATTAGTAATTAAAAGTAATTTAATATTGGCCACTACAATAAAAGAACATTCTCATAGTGTCCAAAATTATTTTGCGGCACTTTTTCCTGTACTTTCAATCATATGTAACAGTTGTATATTTATTTATTTTGGTATACATAGTAGGTTAGGTGACATCATGTCTGACTCTACCCACATCGTTACCTAACATTAGACACTGATGCTCATCAGTACCCGCACCAACACCCAGCCAGCCCTCCCCGAGTAAAGTGCACTTTGCCTCTTCATAGTACATAAGCAGCTGTTGTGCAATCACACTGAGCTGTTCTTTGATTTCACCTCAATGCAAAGACGATTGAGGCAGGCAAGACCAGGCATATCAGCTATGTAGTTGGGGAAAAAAAGAGAGGGAAAAAAAGGTAACAGGAGAATAAAGGAAGACACAGTGGCGGTGGTGGTGTTGGAGAGTGGGTGGTAAATTAGGATAATGGTCATGGCGTGCTCCATTTTGTACCATTTCTAAATACATTTCAAGCTTCACTTTGCACTGCAGGCACATGAAATGTGGATAATTCCCTCTTGGGCAACAAAACCCTGAAGTGACACTGCACTAAGTGCACTGTCATTCGCAATGCGTTGTTCGTGCATCAGTAAAGACGTTGCTCTGTTCTTACCTCAATAACTGAATTCCAATTGAGAACCCTTTCGTGCATGTGACATGAACATTTTGCAGTCCAACACTCAGTTTGAACTCTGTACAAACTGTAAATCTGAAAAATACTAGGTAGACGAAGCCATTGTATGGGCGTGCCTGGAAGCATGACAGGGAGTGTCTGCTTATGTGGTTTATACATTGCATAATATATTGTACCTAAACCTTGCAATATTTTATTTAAAGTGAGTCACCCACGTGTTATGGGAGGAGTTCAGTCAGTGTCTTGAATAGGACACATGCCTTCTGAAGGAGTTGGAAAGGCTTGTTGAGGGTGGGGACCTGTGATTTGTCCTACAGTACAAAGGCTTGTTGAGGGTGGTGACCTGTGATTTGTCCTACAGTAAAGGCTTGTTGAGGGTGGTGACCTGTGATTTGTCCTACTGAAGGAGTTGGAAAGGCTTGTTGAGGGTGGGGACCTGTGATTGGTCCTACAGTAAAGGCTTGTTGAGGGTGGTGACCTGTGATTTGTCCTACTGAAGGAGTTGGAAAGGCTTGTTGAGGGTGGGGACCTGTGATTGGTCCTACAGTAAAGGCTTGTTGAGGGTGGTGACCTGTGATTTGTCCTACTGAAGGAGTTGGAAAGGCTTGTTGAGGGTGGGGACCTGTGATTGGTCCTACAGTAAAGGCTTGTTGAGGGTGGTGACCTGTGATTTGTCCTACTGAAGGAGTTGGAAAGGCTTGTTGAGGGTGGGGACCTGTGATTGGTCCTACAGTAAAGGCTTGTTGAGGGTGGTGACCTGTGATTTGTCCTACTGAAGGAGTTGGAAAGGCTTGTTGAGGGTGGGGACCTGTGATTGGTCCTACAGTAAAGGCTTGTTGAGGGTGGTGACCTGTGATTTGTCCTACTGAAGGAGTTGGAAAGGCTTGTTGAGGGTGGGGACCTGTGATTGGTCCTACAGTAAAGGCTTGTTGAGGGTGGTGACCTGTGATTTGTCCTACTGAAGGAGTTGGAAAGGCTTGTTGAGGGTGGGGACCTGTGATTGGTCCTACAGTAAAGGCTTGTTGAGGGTGGTGACCTGTGATTTGTCCTACTGAAGGAGTTGGAAAGGCTTGTTGAGGGTGGGGACCTGTGATTGGTCCTACAGTAAAGGCTTGTTGAGGGTGGTGACCTGTGATTTGTCCTACTGAAGGAGTTGGAAAGGCTTGTTGAGGGTGGGGACCTGTGATTGGTCCTACAGTAAAGGCTTGTTGAGGGTGGTGACCTGTGATTTGTCCTACTGAAGGAGTTGGAAAGGCTTGTTGAGGGTGGGGACCTGTGATTTGTCCTACAGTAAAGGCTTGTTGAGGGTGGGGACCTGTCATTGGTCCTACAGTACAAAGGCTTGTTGAGGGTGGGGACCTGTGATTTGTCCTACAGTACAGCGGTGGTCTCTTTGAAAGGCTTGTTGAGGGTGGGGACCTGTGATTTGTCCTACAGTACAACGGTGGTCTCTTTGAAAGGCTTGTTGAGGGTGGGGACCTGTGATTTGTCCTACAGTACAACGGTGGTCTCTTTGACAGATATCCCACCCTGGTGCCCCTGGCTGTCTGGTTCATACTATGAACAGATGTCCAAATTACACAAGCATCTTTTCCTTTGCTTTCCTTGCAAAAGGAAGGAAATGATGAATGCCAGATAATAATGTGTTTAGCGCATACCATAGCTTTATTGATTGATGATGACAACATGAAAAGTATTTGATCAGCACAAACAAAATTGTATAGTCCCGCTGGGATTCCCCAGGGGAGTGTGAACTGCAGAAGGCCGCTGTCTTCTGCTCTGTCTATACGACCACAAACCACAGTTAACTGTGGTTTGACATAATACTGTTCTGTAAGTAGCCAATAGCCATGTGGCTCATAGTGCAAGTTCATGTGGTGGAACTTTTCCCATAGACATTCACTCACTCAGAGGAAATCACAGCTCTCTAATAGAGAGGTCTCCAAGCCCGCCGGGCCCTGGCAGGACCTGACACTGTGTGTTGAGAGCTCAAACACCATGGGAGAAGGCTGTGCTATGAAGTTTTGGGCCCGTATGGGGCTGTCTAACAGTATTAACTAATATAGTTAATAATATCTTGTACATGACTGTTGGTCAGAGCTATTATATGAAGGTCCCACCCACTTTTTTAAAAGTTTGGTTTAGACCCCCCCCCCCAAAAAAAAAACACACACACACACACACACACACACACACACACACACACACACACACACACACACACACACACACACACACACACACACACACACACACACACACACACACACACACACACACACCAAATCAATCAATGAAAATCCTACCACAATTTTACTGCTACCTTGCACCCAGGCAGAGAACACTATACATTACACACAAGTGTGCCGCTAGATACCGCTAGAAGCGACAGGTAGTTGAATAGAGGTGGGTCATACTGTCACCTCAAATAACAGGGGGATATAGCAGAGGGAGCCTAGTTTTCAATTGACTGTCTCTGTATATACTGTAGACTGGTCTGTTTTTTGACTGCACATCTTGTTTGGGTAGGGGCGGCAGTGGCTCAGGGGTAGAGTGGCCGGATGGGAACCGCAAGGTTCAAACCTCCCCCAGTGTTAGTGTCAGTGTTGAGCAAGACGCTGAACCCCTAATTGTTCTCGATGTGCAGGTTGGTGCCTTCCATGGTTTCCTCCGGCATTGGTGTGTGAATGTGTGTGTGAATGGGTGAATGTAGTGCACAATCTCTGTAAAGCGCCTTGGATAAAGGTGCTATATAAATGCACCAATTACCATTTTGTTTGCTTCCCCAGACATGAACACATTTTTTCAGAAGAGGAAAGCAAGCCTTTGTAATGTCACACTCCTACAGGGGGCAGCCCTGTAGGAGGGGGCAGCCCTATACTCCTACAGGGGGCAGCCCTATACTCCTACAGGGGGCAGCCCTGTAGGAGGGGGCAGCCCTATACTCCTACAGGGGGCAGCCCTATACTCCTACAGGGGGCAGCCCTGTAGGAGGGGGCAGCCCTATACTCCTACAGGGGGCAGCCCTATACTCCTACAGGGGGCAGCCCTGTAGGAGTATACTTTAGGCATACATGTACAGTAAGTCATAGTAATCACTAATCAGTTAACTCCTGCTAACAGCCGAGTCCCTTTTTAATGATCAGGGCTCCCTGTTTTGGCAAATAACCTGGCTGGCCTAAACTGGATCAGCACGCATTTGCATGACTCCATGTACTGTAGATTTCTGTCACTTAAAGGTAATTAGCTCTGAAATGTTTATTTTTGTTCAGCCATTATTTGTCAGTTGTCACTGTCACGCAAATACATGTTACTGGTCACAGAATGGGTGGTTGCATTGATCGTGACTCCCCTTGTTAGATTGTCTCACGCACATTTGCAATGCTTCCTCTCCAATGCTCATTCATTTGTACAGGTACATAATTATACTATACAGTTGGGTGCCACCGATATTGTCCCTTATCATTTGACCCATTTAGGCCTGACCTCAAAAATTAAAAAAATCCTTCTAAATCCTCCAGTTTTCTGAAATAAATATTTTCACGATTTTTCAAAAATAGCAGACCTACAAGCTCGTAGCGCGCCACTCGGTGGCGCGCTATGAGCTTGTAGATCTGCTATTTTTCAATAGCTAAATTATAACATAATGTTTAAAACACCAAAAGGGGTTCCCGCCCAAAATGGTTGTCCTTTTGCGTAGATCATGCAAACCTCAGCAAAAAGAAAAGGACAATATCGATGGCCTCCAACTGTATGTACATGTAATAATGGTGAAGATTGACTATCAATCATTTAGCTGGGGACTCAACTAAAGGCTAAACTATTTTGTTGTGTGATTCTGTCTTCACAACACATATCCCTAAAGGTATAATAACATACTGTATTCTGACTGACCGACCGGTTGCAAATGAAGGCATTTGTTTTACCATTAAACGTATTCTTGACAGTCCATTAAAAGAAACATTTTATTAAAGTTACTCTCTCAGTGGTGGAAAGAGAATGTCTCAAACAATATATACAGTAAGTCAGGCTTATAGTTTTTAAATAGTGATTGCAGCACAGATTCAAATAAGCATAAGAAATGGTATGCAATAAATAAAACTACACTGATGTCAAATTGTCAAACTGACTGTCTGGATCTGAGGAAAATGGTAAAAGGTGGTGGGAGATAGATCTTTATTTCATTTTTATTATTTATTTATTTCATTACTTTGAAAGTCCCATGTGTTCAGCTTGCACCAGGAGATGTAATTGGCATCTTTACCTACCCTAGATCACAGCTTTAAAGAGGTTTTTGTTTTGTTGTTGTTGTTCTCTAAAACAAGCCACTTCATCTCCCTTCATCTCCGCTACCGCAACGGTTCTCAAAGTGAGGTCCTGGGACTCACAGGGGTCCTTAGGGGGTTCCAGTGGGTCCCCAGAAACCAAATGGACGCTTAACACTCTGTAACTCCGAGAGTGTACAAATGGAACCACATGGACCCGTAGGGGTCTCTGAGTCATGGGGGTCCGTTGCCTATTGCATACCAAACTGGAGGTCCTTGAAATGAAAAGGTTTGAGAATCACTGACCTATCTATTGTACCCATCTTTCTGCTCCTCTTCACACTCCACCTTTCTGCCCCAGCCATACGTATGTGTGTTTGCACCCCTCAAAAATCACACCCGTGTGAAGTGAGGTGCGCTCTTATCATCGTACATCATCATACATCATCTCATTCCGGCCAATCACAATTTGCGTCCTCACCTTCGTCATCGATGTTCGTGTTTCGCAATGTTTGTGTTTACACTATGCCGTAAAATTGTCCATTCATTGTCAATGGAAATGTAATGTTTGTGTATAGGAACAAAGTATGTGCACACACACTAAAAGCTGGACATAGGAGGGGCTAGCGCTGTTAAGATTTGGTCATGTCATTTGATCTCCTCAATAGCCAAATCTAATCACCCTGTAGAGCAGAAATAGTTGCTCTACAATGACCTTCTCAAAAAGTGTCTAAAGCCAAGTTCATGCCATGAGATAAGTTCAAAACTTGCAAAAGAATTCCATCATTCTTAAACTGTCAAGTTCAGATAAAAGCAAGAGCAGAAACCATTTGACCGTTTCCATAACAACAAGGTGAAGATTGACAGTTTCTGGTTGAAGTACACCAGTCAAAAACAAAATAGTTGCAAGATATGAAGATATATCATCATTCTTTGAGTATTCTGTGAGGAGAAAGAGCATCACTAACCCTTATCTTGTGGATGTTTAAACTTCATTTTCTTAACTGACCCAGTTTGCTGCTGTTCATTTTTGTTGAACCAATAGCCTAGCAAGTGTCCACATCTATGAACTTTTTAATCCTGCTTTCAACCCGGCCAGCATCCCTATTTTGGGCTTGTCATTAAAAATCAAGGAAGTAAATACAAATTTGTATATATATATTATTTTTTTAATAATTTTTATCCCACAATTTTGCAACCCAGTTTTTTCACCCAGTGCCAATTATCTAATGTAATCCTGGGCACTACACACAAATTGTGTAGTAGTATTTTTAATCAAAAAGAAATGAAAATAGTAGTTAGGCTATACAAGCTCACTAGTGGGTTTTTTGAGCATTTCTGAATAGGGCTTAAGGGGTTAATGAACCAAAACTAAACTGGAACCAAACAAACCCGGCCATGCAGCATCTAAGATTTGGAGGGCATACAGTACGTTAGTCCAAAGACCGTTAGTCCGACATACGTGGCGGGTTAAGACTCACCCGTGGCTTCCGTGTGCGGTTAGGGATAGGGTTAGTAATGTCGGATTATTGGGACGTCGGACTTAAGGTGGTTGCACACTGGACGCGTTTTTCTGAAAAACGCTGGAAAAACGCTGCTAAAAATCAGAAAAACGCAGCAGTGTGCAGGGACCTTAACGATACAGACCGCTAATATTTCATGGTCTGAACCTTTGACAATCTGGTATGGATTTCAAAGCTATATAGAGATCTTATGTTATGCAAGAATGTTGAATATTGTGCTGAACGCACTGATAAGTGATACATTGACCAGCAGCAGCACGTGTTCATGTTCTGGTACTCAGCATTGGCTGGGTTATTGCGTGGGTGAAATAGTTAGGGTCTCTCTTTTCTCCGTCTCTCCCTCTCCTCCCTCTTTGCGCTAATATTACTAACAATTATTATTTGTATATTTATCTTACCCACAAGTATATCCTCCTTATTTGTGCTGGCTGTGGTCATGTCCATACTTGGGCTGATGATGTGGCACTTGTGCCCCGTTATCGTACCTCCACAACTTGAACTTTATATAGTAGATTAGCATGTATTTGTGATGTTATCTTCGTTGTATGACTGTCTTCAAAATCCCTCTCCTTTGGCTTTAGATGTTGAGCTCTCTTATTTGAAAAACAATCAAGCTTTATTTCTGTATTCTTTCCGCTCATGTCCATCAGTCAAACCACCAGGCAATATTGTATTTATCTTTTATCTAAGGACTATTGATCTTGGCAAAAGCTAAAGTCTAATGTTGCGATAAGGGGTTAAGACAACCCCAAAGAACAGGGGTTTCATGCCAAAACTATCCACATTGTCATTCCGGTCTCTGATTTATGACTTTGTATTTGATGTGTACAGACGGGTTTCCCTAAAAAAAAGATCTTGAGATGTTCTTTATACAGAAATGCAACTGAAACTATTTGATTGATGCATGGCAGCTGCAGAAAATAGGGGAATAATTCATGACAAATGTGACATGATAATTGTGACATGCTGGTGAAAAAGTGAAGCAATTTATAGTAATTATGACAAGGCTTGTCAAGAAAGACAGAGAACAGAGAAGACAAGTAGCCTGGCTATCAAATTATCCATAAGTCATGTCATAATAAATGTTGAATAGCATAAGTAAAATGTACATTTAACAGGGCACCCCTGGTAAGAGTGCATACAAAATAATTAAGGCTACTAAATCAAAATCGCACCAGAGCTAGGTTGCTCCATGTCCCCTCTCTCACCCTCTTGCCTTTCATGTCTCTCTCTCCACTATCATCATAAAGCCATTAAATGCCCCAATAATTACAACATGGGTAAAACAAAAATGTTAACAAAAAGTAGATTTTCATATTATGTTGCTTGTTCGCATATACCAAGTTAGCTCGCTGTCTGTGTCTGGCATTCTCCTATGACACCAACTTTGCTCTGTTATAGCTTTATTCAGTTTTCAAATTAATCTTGTTGAGCATCACTTTGTGCACTGAAAAGGAGCAGCAAAGTAAGATCTCTGATAAACAGCTGAAACCTACAAACATGACAGATGTTATGTGGTCACGCATGCAATGCATCATCCCCATCCCTGCATACTTATATCCCTCACCACATCAGACATGCACCCAGTGAGCAATGGCTCATGTTATCACTGCAATCTGAACCACAGTGTCCTGTAGCTAGCATACCAAAACTGCCTCTCCAAATTGGAGCTTTTTTGTGCTTTTCCGTTTCTGTTAGTATCCCATTAGTAGGCCTACAAGGTACCTGTGCACACACTGGCACACTGATGTCTGAAGAATTTTCAGAATGCCATGTAGAAAAAGGGATGCTAAGGTAATGGAATCTACACAAATGAAGTAAGAATGCGTGAAATAAATTCACCCCTTGTAGAGTGATAAAAGATCTATGCCCCATTTGTAACGGGAGACGTTAGAAATTCCCTGTGAAGGGGGAAAGGAATGGAGTGGAGAGAGGGGCTTTTTGGCCGTAACATCTATGTTCAGATTTTCATTCTTTAGTCTTTCAAGTAAATGTCGCCTTTTGCTCATGCTGTTTTGGATGTCCAAATGGATTTCTGTACAAAATGGATGTTGCCTGTTTTCATGCCATGTGCCATTTTCTTGAATAAGCCATATAATTTATCCCATTTGTCCTGATAACTACGCTTTTGAAAATTGGAAACATGAAGCGGTAACAAAGACCAGATGTAACCGATACATCTATTTATTGTGTTTTGAATAGCTCCCTTGGTTTTTCCTGCACAGAATCTGTCTTGCGTATTGAGACGACATCCCAGCTGAAGTGAAAAAGAATTAAGCCAAGCTGCAGTAAATTACCGACATTAGTCTCAAAGAAAAGATTTTATGGTACAACTCTTTTTTTGTAGCTGTCTTGCATGAGGTTGTAGGTTGCTCAGTGCAGTGCCATGGTCCACTATGTGCATGTTCTTTTGGTTGTTCCATATGCACAGATGAGGTGCCTCAAGAAGAAAAAAACCTGTGCAATAGGGACCTCTTTTCATTTTTACGATTTTCCTAGAACCCTTTGGAGAGCGTGGAAAGACAGACATGTTTATGAAAGATTCCAGATGGTCCCTCTTGCACCCCCAGCTTTTCCTTTCAGTTCTTGGGCCACAAAGGATTAATCAAAGTCAGTGGCAAGGGCCTGATGGCTAAACGCTGTGGCTCTCCCTAACGTGGTGGAAACCTCCTTTCAGCCCTTCTGCAACTTGGACAGAGGAAAGTTGAAACCTGGGGTTAAACGACCAAGCAAACTCACCTGACCCTAGGCGTGCAGATATATACTAACTCTGATCCTAGCTCTGTGTGACAGAAGAGCTGATCTCAAGCTTGGATTAAAGGAACACTGAACATGTCTGCGTCATCCAGCCAGGAATGGGGATAGTCTGAACCAAAACACCTGACCCCATGGCCCAGGGTGCTTGTGCGTGTGCGTGCGTGTGCATGTGCGTGCTCGTGCGCGCATGTGCGTGGAGGGGGGTGGAGTACTGTAATCTAACTGCAGACAGACATTACCTTGTGAACTCATACTCCAAATGGTATGTTTCACATTTATTTTGGATGTACAAAGATGTACAAAACTAAACAAAATATACAAATACCCATATACAGTACATATATTTTTGGACCTGGGAAATATATTTTCACAACATACAGTACATATCTTACATGATATATATTCCTCTTCTTTGTGGGCGCTGTTTGTTTAAAACAGAGCTGGAGCAAGATGACGGCTGTTTAGTCTGCCATAACACACTCTAATAAGATCGCTTCCATATCAGATGTCACTAGATCCTCTTAACAAATGACAGTACATCCTTCTCCAGTCATTCCAATCATATCAGCCAGTACAACAGATCCTCTTAACAAATGACAAGTACATGCTTCTCCAGTCATTACAATAATATCAGCCAGTGCTACAGCTTGAATTGAGCTTTCTGTCTTTATTATACTTGGTGTCTTTTTGCAGTTGGCAGAGAGGTAAATATTTTTGGCCGATGTCCAGAAATCCCTTCCTTGTCAATTGTGCAAGGTCTGTATAAACTGCATGCACAGCCATGTTAATTTCAGTCACTCAAGTTCAATGAAGACCTTAAAAGGGGATTTGTTTGATTTGGCTTTGGTGACATCTGTGGTGTATCTGTATATGCTGAGATGGTCAAGGTCTTAAGTCATGTCTTCACGTGGTGTGGTTGTTTGTGAGCAAGGAAATAAATGTTTAAATGCTGGTATGCAGCAGTGTCCGTGATGGCAAACGGGTGGGCTTTAAAACAAGACATCCACAGTACAATCAACAACAATGCGCTTATTTTACTACTAACCAATCAAGATTTTCATACTTGCTGATGGCAGGTGGGGGTGCCAACAGCCCAACACTATAGTGATATCTTGCAAATCAAGGAGCTGAACGCAGTTGTTAGAATGTATCATAATGTAACTGCATGCAAAGCTTATTTGTAGTGCCTCTATTCACACATACATTGTGAATTCACACAGACAATTCATGCAGACATTTGCATCATAGCACATATATTGCATATTGGTTGCCTAGAAGGCCTACTGTAACTAACCTATACTGTACATTCCAAACAAGAGAAGTAATTAACAACTTAAGCCCTATGTTTTATTTTTATTTAACCTTTATTTAACCAGTAGAACTATCTAGAGACTGAGTCTCTTTTACAACTGGGAACTGGCCACGCGGCAGAAATACAATTACACGTCAATGCTACATCAGCCAATAATACATACACGATATACCTCAAAGTGCCTATAAAATACATACAACAATCTCCAAAGGGATACACTTTAAGTAACAGGGTGCAACATTGTGCACAGAGTAAATACACAATGTACAATATATACACAGAAATAACATATATATATAACGGCTAGTAACACATCCGAACATGTGAAGGTGGACTGTATACATCTAAGATGATTCTTTAAAATGTTTATGTACATAAACATACAGTATGAGAAATACCCCCATACATTGCCTATCTACCTGTAAGATGCCCTGAGGTCGCATGCACGCATCCGCCTGGGTGACGGCAGACTGCTGGGCGAGCGCTGGCGCTTTGGGATGGGGGGTCAGATCAACATATGTAATGAATTCTGTACTGGTCATATATGGAGCGTGTCTTGAGTGCACAGGGTTTGATTAGGTCAGATCAACATATGGAATGTCAGAACAGGTCAGCTCCATATATGGAGATTTAAGGGTGGCAGCGGGGGCAGTGTCTTGAGAGTACAGGGTTTGATGAGGGCCCAGGTAGGGCCGGGCCTTCATTTTCTGGCCTAGTGAGAACTCTAGTTTTCGCCGGCTGCCGGACGCGGCTGCACTAATAACTTTGGGGCATCTAGAGTTTGAATGGACAGGTATCAGTCAAAAGGGAGACATCGAAGAGGAAGGACGAGTGGGGAGGGATCAACATATGGAATGTCAGAACATATCTCCATATCTCCATATGGAGATCTAAGGGTATGAGGTTTGAGGCCAGATGTAGAGTTTCTGGCCAATATTGATGACATCAGGGATCTCCATACTGTATATGGGCATTCCCATATATGGGCTTAATATTGATGACATCAGGGATCTCCATCCCTGATGATGTCACGTGATGTCATGAGGCATGACCATATATGGAGGCGTGGGGTGATGGACGGACTGACGGGAAATGCACGTTTTCATAGTAAATGCGACCTGCAGTCGCAATCTTCGCTATGCTTGGGCAGGGTGCTTTTTTTGGAAAGGTTTCACTCATGTCAAAACACCAGTTTGAAGTTCTTACAGTAAGTATTTTTAGAAAACATTTTTAGAATCTAGAACAGTGCTTACTCCACATGGGCGGGTGTGTGCCTTGATAGAACAGTGCTTACTCCTCATGGGCGGGTGTGTGCCTTGATGGCGAATAACAGTTACCATCAAGTATGCTTTGCCGGCAGAGACTCATCACAGACGTTAATTATGCTACTGTACCTCCCAGACATCTTTAGGCACATGCTTGCCCTTATATCAGTTTATTTCAGGTGCTTTTCGTGATCAGTCAGCAACTCAGAGCTTCTATTTACCGCCACAGGGATGGAAAGCGATGTAAGAAATACGCTTGCAACTACATATCTTCATCTTCTTGACATGATGCTTTCAGTTATTGAAGGTGAATGGAGCATAACGGCTGCATCTCATTATCAATGGAGACTTGACAGGATCCCTGCTCTGCCTGCTCCAGACAGGCCTGACAGCTGACAGTTTGTATGCTGTATATTTAGCACATTTCTGAAATGATATAATTAAGGGAGGGTAAGCGTGTGAGCTGCTGTTTATTCTTTTGTCTAATTTTGATGAATTTTGACACCATTTATTTCCCTTTTCTTCCTCTGTTCCTATTTCCTGCTTGCTATCTGCCATCCAGAGGCAGCACTTTGTATCTGCTTTTATTCCCAAGAGGCAGGAGAGTAATGGGAGAAACTAAAAATGGGTGATGAAAGAGAGAAGAAGCTTCTTCTGATCAAAGACTGGAAATTGTGAGAATTTGCACTGATCTTGTTTTACAGTGATTATTATAGTTACAGTTTGAGATGCTGTCCCGTAAATACAGTAATGACATATCCAAAGTCATTACTGTGTGTCCTGTCCCCAAACCCTTACCTGCTGACTCAGTGCATGTCAGATATTATGCAAGGTTCCACTGTACGGAAAAGCTAATTGGATAGCGTATACTGTAGTGTCCTTCCTTTAGTGAGGTTCTGATTGGTGTTAAGACGGCGACATCACTGTCGACTGTCTGAGTTGCGTGCGCTGCGTTGAAACCTGGATTCAGTGTGCATGTATTTGGGACCAGATTTGTAAAACACATATAAGGCTCCGAAGATATGCAGAAACTACCTGGAGTTTCATGGGGAAACATCAATATGACATTAACGAGTCTTTAAGAACTGCCAGCTCAAGTGTCCTTTTTTACAGTGATCATATGCATATTCACTCGTAAATAGTGTCAGCTAAGATAAAACACAATTTAAATACAACAAAAATGGCCACGATCATTAATGCACAATTCTTCAACCATACCCTGAACTGGATGTTACTGTACTTATGGTGTTACTAACTTACTTTGAGCGAGGGTGTCGAGCAGAGCTCCATGGTTCGCTGTATGAACGCAACAACATGAGCTGAGAATGCCATAGCTTTATGAGCATAGGCATAGCTGTGTGATTTGCTGTATGCACTATGCATGTAGCGGCATGAGCTGAGCTGTGATTGGCGTATATACAGTAGGTACAGTGATAGACAACATGATATAAATGTGATACAACACGTCAGTATAAATTAATAAGCCTTGTCATAACAGTAGTTGATGTCTCAACTAGGCTTAACTATGTAATGCAGCCTGCATAAACTTTATGCTGGGTGAAGAGAGACAAAATTCCTTTCTCCATAAGTTATACTCCACTGTACGAAGGTGTCACATGCTGAAAACAATCGATCTACAAGCTCACAATGTGTTGCGACACAATGCACTGAGAGCTTGTGGATCTGCTGTTTTCGGCACACGACACCATTGTACGATCACTGGAACAGAGCCAACAGACACCTCTCTGATATGAATTGTGCAAGAAGTGAGAACACTTTTATCAGTCCATGCTGCACTTGATGCTGGGGAAAACCTTTTAGTATTCTCCTCTCTGGATTTTGGATTTCATAGAACAATGTGGTCAGCTGTGACTGAGTTAAGAGGGCTGAGAGGGTTTTGTTGTATCTTGTGTCGACTAGGTTTTGCTAGATTGCAACAGACTTTATCTCTGTTTCTTTGCTTAGCAAAATGAACAAGAGTTGTATTCTAGTTATTTATTGGTGTAATACTGTATGTACAGTGTGCTAAAGTGAACACCACAGGGTTGCAAACATTGATTACTTTCTTAATGAGTATTCTACGATTATTTTACACAATACTCCATATATAGGAATAAAGGGACACAGAGAGACAGATAGAGAAATCTCCATATAGGGGCATAAAAGGGACAGAGACAGATGGGTGGAACGGCTACTCTGACACGGGTATACAACAGGTATTACATAGTACGTCTGTAATCAACTTGGGCATGGATCTCCAACTTCCATCGTTACCGACTCTGTAAATGCACCAAGTCTCTGTACGTGTGTACGTACGTCTGTATCCACGCAACTCAAAAACCGTTCGCCCCACCGACTTCAAATTCGACACACGCAGTGTGTCTGGTTGTCAAGAACCAGCACAAAACCATCTGCCCAGGCTCTGGACAGGGTCCAAAGAGCTAGCCTGTACATCACAATCATGTTCTGACATCTGCAATCTGCATAGACTCCATATTTGGGCATGACTGACAAAGAACTTCATATATGGGCATAAAAGGGGCACAGACATAATTACTGGGTGGAGCATGCATTTCGAACTTGCATCGTTTCAAGTAGGCCAGTGCCCAACGGACACCACTCTAGTACGACTAAGCCTTGAGCGTCTGTTTTGTGATAACATAAACAATAACATACATGTCCAGTGTTCACACAAGTGCAGTTGACACAACACAAAAGAGTAAAAAAACACAAACAAGGACATAAAATAACAAAGTTTACAGCAGTCAAACTACCTTTGTTACACTTGGGATAATAACGAATAATGAGGGAATATTAATGTGTTTTTTTTTTTTACTTTTACAAAAACAAAATAAAAGCTCCATGGCCTGTGACCTGAAACAAACGGATTTGATTGGAATTCTTGTGTGATTTCACGCATGAACGTAGTCACCTACTGTACCTTGCATCCAATTAAGCCCTGTACAGTGTTGCCATATCAGCTTATTATAAGCTACTCTGGGCTTGTTTTTCTGTAAAGTCGCTTGTAAATATTGATAGTTGCGGGTTGCGTTGTTTTTGGGGGGATTGTTTCTTAAGTGTAGTTGCTTATTCCTTGGTCATACCGATGAATAGGAACTTGGAGCATGTCAGTTGCATTGTTCTAGACTGGAACACAATCAATTGACACAACCCACCCATTGGACCATATGGCAGCCGAGTTAAGTGTTCAGATGGGTGGTCCGTGAACATTTTCAAGTGGGCCCTGATCCAGAAAAGGTTGGATATAAAATGCTGGGCTGCAGATCTCGTCAGGATCAGGAACCTCCCTCTCCGTTATGTAGAGGCTTCTCTCATCATCCTGGATGGTTGCCGAGGATGCGTGATTTATACTCCTGTTCTGTTCTTTTCTGAAGCTACATTTTCAGTGTTTGCAGCTGTTGGATTGTTGCACAAGTAGTTGTTGTACCGTTTGTATGAGTATGACACGCAGATGCACCGCACATTTGTTTTAAGAAATACGACATGATCCCTAAGTGCATATTGGATTGGATCATTTGACCTTCAGTGTTTATTGGTTTTATGGAAGACCAATTTCATAGCTTTGAAAACGTTGAAAGTGAACAGAGCGTGGACAATGGAAGAAATCTATCGAGCTAAACTCCAAACAAGCAAACTCATCACAAGTGAAGGAATATCACAATAAATAACTTTCGGCAGTTATTTGCCAACTAAATGAGCTCATAATAAGTCCACTGTTTCCTATCGTCCCGCATATAGCTGTGAGTATCTTACTCAGACATAGAGCGCCATTCACCGATGCAAAAAGCTGCGACCACACAAGTTGCTGGAGGCCTGCAGGTGTGTTGTCAGTGTTCATGTTCAGGATGTCGGATGTGCTGAGCTTGGAGTGTGTGTATCTGCTTGGACAGGATGCTGTTGGAGCCTGCCTGCAGCAGGAACATGATGTGCAAGGCCCATGACGCGCCATTCACAAATAATACGTCCGAGATCTATTTCACTACTGCTCCTGTCCTCCCCTGCTTCAGAATCTCTGGTCTCCTACCAGTGGGATCCATTTACTGTTACCAGTAAAATATGGCGTAACAAATGTAACCCTCTATACTTAACCCGTTAAAACCGGGAAACCATCTGTGTCATTTTAGATTTTTGCGTTGGCTATTAAAAATAGCAGATACCAGTATACAAGCTTGCAGCGCGGCACATTTGATATTTTTTAACAAAAATCTTGAAAGTGTGAGAACTAGCGATTTAGAAGGCATTTGTAGAATCAGCCTCAGGTCTTAAAGTGTTCGTTGACCGGAGTCTGCCAGTGGTCTATACAAAGTCCCCTAGCTCCCTTTCCCCTTCTATTCCAAATCTTTGCTCAAAATAGCTAATCTATAAACTCACAATGCATCACATTGTGACATGTTGTGAGCTTGTGAAATATTCACCCCAGAATATGTTTAAAATGTCTAGGTTTTCAGAATGACGTTCACGGAGTAGTCACAGTCAGTCATAGTTATATTATGCAGCACCATGTCTGCCTAGGTTTTGTATGTATGTATACACCCAAACCACACACGTAATGTTCCTTGTGTTCCATAATCATAGGCAGCTCAAGGATTCTTTGGCAGATGTTTTGATTACAAAACGTTCTCACTCTGCATAATATATAATACTGTGACAAAGTGCCATGCCTGGTGGCTAATTAATGCTTTGTCATACAACGCTGTCACTCGCCAAAAATAACTGATTCACGCCACGGATAGTGCAATTAGGTCGTACGGCGAGGTAAACATTCGGGCTCGAGGCAGATGCTTTTCTCCTGAAAATAGTTGCTCACCCGGAACCCATAGCCTCTCCTTGAAAATCCCACCCTGTTAGCACATACCATGACAGGCTAGACTTTGGCAAGATGATTAACTGTGCTAAGTGGGAAATCAAAGTAGACACTTTTATTGCAAAGCAAACAGCCTGAGAGGGAAAAGAGAATCCATGGCTTCATGTGCACTACCGAGTTCATGCTGTGATTTGTTTTTGTTGTATGTTGTTGTTTTTTTCTACTAGTTGGGGTTTGGAGTCTCCGCCCTACTGTATCAATAAAGGCCACCAATGGTGCCTTATGCCTTGTTGGATGACAGGCAGATGGTCTGCACAAAATAGAAGTATAATACAGTATGAGTATAGTATGGCATATGTTTTAAAATATACAAAATATTTCCCAAAATGGTCTTCTATAAAACCAGAAAATATGGTTTTGAGTTTTGAGTGGCTAAAATTATGTTTGCTTGAAATAAATATGAAATATTAATAATAATGTATGAAATATTATGTTGTGGAACTATGGACTAAACTAGCATTATGTCCATGAGTACTATGTGTCCTGCTCCACAGCCTGCCTTCCAAAGTCAAACAATCAGCCAGTAAAAAGAAACCTGCTTTGGGGCTTCCCCAAAGGTCTTTCAACTCCTCAGCAGCTCCTAAATACAGGCGAGTGCATTTAACTGTGGTCTGTTGTTATGGCAGATCTATAGCTTCTGGAGATCATGACCTAGTGCTGAAACAGAAGAACAGTAGATGGAACAGATGGAAGAAGATTATTATTATTATTTTACCTAAGTAGAAATTACACACTCTAGAAATACTCTGATACAAGTAAAAGTCTGATATTCAAATGTTACTATAAAAATCTTTAGAAAAAAGCAGATCTACTATTCAATTGAATTTTATTAAAGTATCAAATCACAACAAGTTGCCTCAAAACACTTTACATAGAGCGACAAAGCTCTGTCAGACCGACGGCCATCTGCCTCGCCCGTGCGTTGCCACTATGTGTTATGAGGTTATATATCTGCAACATAGCTGAAGTATATAGGGCTGAAGTGGTTAATGTATGTTTTGTAACAAATGTCCCAAAATTCTGACTAAAATGGCTAAAATTACCTAAACATTGTACAGTACTTGAGTACTTAGTTTAGTTACTTTAAATTCCACCACTGACAATAGGACACTCCCACCTGCAACCAGTTAGCTGCCCAGCAACACAAAACCAAATAAAAACCTGGGTGCTCCTGTTTTGGGTCTGAAGTTAACTCCCAAGCTGTGTCCAGAATGCAGTAGTTGTTGAATTCCAGACGTTCTGTGCACCTGTCTTGCACACCAACAACATTTAATCACAGAATGAGAACTACAGATGTTCTTGACACTGATAAAGAGGCATGGCACTTTTCTTTGACTTTGACCCTGTCAGCCAGAATGATACCTATAGATAGATAGATGTGACCAACAGGTCTTGATGGGAATCCAAAACTTGTCCTATTCAAGTTGTGCGGGGTTATAATGGAAGGGTCTTACATTCATTGTTATTATACAACACCTCTTACAGTAATGACACAGGAAAGCTTGCAAATTATCAAAATATAGTTCAGGTTTTGCATCTACATTTGTTAACTTAATATATCATATGTCTTCATGAATTATCAGTCATGTTTCTATTAATGTGCATAACTTTCAAAACTATTATTCCACTTTAGTGGCCATCAATTGTTTTTTGCCTTGGTTTCCCTTCTGGTATCTTTGATGTGGCTCATTACAAAAATAGGACCAAGGCAAAACTTGGTCTTTCCATCTGTCCTTAATTGAGCAATATATTAAAGTACTACTTCACCCATCTTCATATGCTCAATTTAAGATGGTGCCGTTTCTATCTATCTGGTCTGTGTCTCAGAGGAGGGTTGTGGACAGTTCTGAAACAACAGTTTCTGAACCGATACTGGCACACCTGAAATCACCATATATACAGTTAATATGTGCGTGTGTGTTTGTGTGTGTGTTAGGTTGCGCACAGGTGGTGAAAAACAACCGTGCTGTTTTCGTGCTCAGACGCACCCAGCCACCCACCCACCCACCCAGCAATACACACAAACAAACAATATACATACAAATACACACAAGTACACATCTGCCTCTCTACTCTATTGATGATCACTATACATAAGTACCTCGAACAGGGGCATCCACTTCAACAGGTGAACAAAGTCCATATTAATTTAACAGATTTAACTGAATTAAAACAAAATCAGGTCTTATGGTAGAGACGTGAGACATCCATCTAAACCAGTTGTCCGTGAAGACTTCAATTTGACCTCTAAAGCTGAATGTAATTCTCTCCATAATAAATATACTATAGATTAAATCAATCCATTAATTTATAGTTGGTATAACATTTGTAAGACAATTTTTGTTAAGGCTTTTATGGATGCCACCAGCAATACCCTCAGTAAATACTGATCCTGTAGATGTCTATAGATGTCTTATCCTGATTGATCCCAGGAGCACCTTTTTACTATTTATTTCTTTAAATATTTTGTATCTACTGTACCTGCAGTGCACGTTGAGCACCTGGTTGCTTCCAATTGCCTCTAAGTACTGATCCTGCTTTGCAAATTGAAGTCCTTCCAGATCTGCAAGATACATGGTTTTAAAATCAAAGGGAATGTCAACACCTAAAACTGCTTCCAGGGCTCTTTTGTTCGACCACAAACTGTTAAGAATGTTATTTTGGATAGCATATTGTTGTTTAGATTTATTGTTTACCTGGCATCCTTTATTTGTGGCACTACATTGTTCTCTCTGCAACTCTATTTATGTGACTATTTACTTTATTGACTAAGTTCATGCTTAATCGGCTTATTCCAATCTCACACTTCAAATCGCTCTGGTAAGAGCATCTGCTAAACGCCTAAATTATAAATTGTACGTCCCTTCTGTGTACTATATGCCTGCTGTAAATGTTTCACAAACTGGTCAACTGGTAAATTTAAACATCTGACTGTCATCTACGATGATAACATCATTGACAGATGAACAGTCAGGACATATCATACCTCCTAAAAGCACAATACCAAAGTATTATGCTTAGATTGACCCAATGAGGATTTAGAGGTGAAAAAATAACAGAAAAACAAATTATTTAAACTCCTTTCTTTATAAAATATAATTGTTGCTAAAAAGCATTGCTGGGTCTTACAGGGTTTGTTTGTAACTAGGTTTGTCATTCTGTTAGAACTTATGGGTAAACCCATAAGATTTCTGAGAGAGTTCAACGGTTCAGTTCAGGCTTGTTAAGGACAACTTAACAAGGTCAGGGAATTCATAAATCCATAACTTTAATCGAACAGAAATATCCAATATCCTAATTTCCTAAATATGTTTTCATCAATACTGTACGTTTACTTTATTGTAGCTCAGGGACTAAAATTAGAAAGGTAATTATAATTTGACAGCTCTTAATAGTTCTGCTAATTCAATCAGTCTCTGAATGGTAAATGGTGCATTAATAGGCTATAGCACCTTGATCCAAAGTAATCTGCAATGTGCATTATGTTACAGGCTCAGCCACACACCAACGGCGGGGAACGCCATGTAAGGCACCAACCTGCTCAACGGGAACAGTTAGGGGTTCAATGTCTTCCTCAAGGACACTTCGGCCCTATCTTGTGCCACCCCTTACCCCTTATCCCAAAACTTATTTGCCATTTTTTACTATTTTGAAAAACATTTTAAAACAGTTCAACTAGCTGATCTACATCGACACGTTGTGAGCTTGTAGATCGGCTATTTGAACTCGGCTATTAAAAGGTTTTTTAAAAATAGTAAAAAATGGTAAATAAGTTTAGGGTTAAGGGGTAAGGGGTGGCGCAAGATATAGCCCTTTGTCACTAAGCCAATGGGGGCTGGGAATCGAACCGATCGCCTGGCATTTCCCAAGCGGCGACTTTACCTCCTGAGCCACAGTTACCCCAGGCTCTATCTTTTATTGTTTGAGCTCAGCCATAATCATACTCTTGAATTCTTTTTTCTTTCATCAGAGGTGCTGGTAACCATAATATGAACCCTAGCGGCCCTATTCTGGAGTGAATGTTAGGTCAAAATAGTAGATCTACAAGCTCACAACACATCGCGTCACAACATGTTGTGAGCATGCAGATCGGCCATTTTTTAGGCGAGACTTTCAGAATGCAGAGGGGAAAAAGGGAATAGCCCTGGTGGGAGTATAGACCCCTGGGGGACCGGGATCAACTGAGAATATAGGGTGTAAGTAATGGATGTAGTGGACATCACAACCTTCTCATTCACAAAGGAAACTGTTAAATGTTTGGGGACACTGTGCTTGGTGTATTGTAATATAATAGTCGACTAAATGACCCGGAGTGTGGGAATGTTTGGATACACTCCAGTGAGCTGTCACACCCTGGAGAGAGGCTGATATGCAGGCTGGCTGCAGGTGCACCGGACTACGATCAATCACCTCTCAATATGAATCCTATATGGAGTCGGAGTATCCTCCATCTCCTCCTTTCTACAGCCTAATCCTGCTACGATCAATCACCTCTCAATATGAATCCTATATGGAGTCGGAGTATCCTCCATCTCCTCCTTTCTACAGCCTAATCCTGCCACTGTGCTCCTCTCTCAGCACTCCACCTCCCTCAGACTGCCCTGTTTTCCTCCTGATAAGCAGGCTTCATCCCAAACATATTATATCTATTCAGTCTGGGGGATTAAGTGTAGTTACATGACATTTTAGGCCATTCCAAGGACCTGAGTCATTGCGTATACAACTCCTACGCTATGTCAGGGAAATATTTATCTTTGCTCATAGAACTTCTTGAGATAGTGTCAACACTGCTGAGAGACACAATTAGATTTGTGGATGGAAAACTGAGAGGACTCATGAGTGTACAAGTGTATAATATAAGGGAGCAGACTCATGAAGACGCAGGTGGATTCTGCTGATGAAAAACAAATGAGTGATTCTCCCTTGCTAGTTAAACTACGACTCTGTGTACCACTGCTACTGTAAATCAAGATGTCTTGTATTTGATATCAGGATGATTCCAAAAACTAGGCTTCATGGGTCATCATTGCAACATGTTATGTCATGGGGGTCAAGTACTCCAGCAATAACAATTGAGTGTGACGCACTCATCTTATCCTACAGGGTTTTTCTATGACTACTAAGTGATCCTTAGGTACATTGTTCTTGAATTTGAATTCATACAGTATTATATATATCTGTACCATATATTATTATACTCTAAAAACTCTACTTTACATGCCTGCCTAAATTTGATGAACGTGTATAAACCCTCTCATCCTAATGTGTGTGTGTTTTGTTTCTCTCTCTGTCTTCCCCAGTAACCACCACAACGACATTTTCAGGCCATGCCGGAAAATGCAATGAAACAGAAAAGGCCTACTGTGTGAATGGCGGCGACTGTTACTTCATACACGGTATAAATCAGCTCTCCTGCAAGTGAGTGACCTCCTCTGTTACAATTCTAGGTCTTCACACATCACAACATGGTGAAACTTTTTGCCGTTTTTGTCAGAGGCCAGGAATGCCACTGAGCTGCAGTCAGACACATCATTTCAGGGAAAAAAGGAGAGGGTATGGAGTAGAAAGTGGTTAATGAACGTGTGATTGCAGACAAGAAAATGTGTTTCACGTAACATACAGTTTAGATCAATGCGGGTGGATTGATATGTACTCAGCGCCTATCCAAAATCAGATTAATCTTCAAAAGAAAACAACGTTCAGAGGTGCCAACAAGTGGTGGCAATTGCATCCTCTGTGACCCCAAATGATGTCTCTGGGTGCAGCAAGTGTACAGTGCTCAAGTTTCCTGGCTGGATCTGAATGAAAGCTAATTTCATGACGATTTCCCCCCCTCTTAGCTCCACACCCAGATTATCCGGTCCTCCAGCTAAAAGCAGTGTTTATACTCAAATAAAAGAGGCCACAATGTGTCATCACTCACCTTTTGTGGATATTCCTAATGCTGATAAGAGAGGAGGAGATGGTGACGGAGCTCATCCTTTTTAGTCATGTTTAGTGTACAGGAAGCGTCCCCATTTAAAGGCCTTTCAAAATGTCATGAGTCACTGGTTTAGTGGTGAGCAAATATTTATGCCTGTTAGAGGCCCCCAATGAGGTAAATAGAATCACTGCTTACATTCAAGGCCCTTGGAAAAAGAAGATCAGGCCCCACATCTCTAGTGCTCAGCGGAGAACCACGCATGTCCACTTCTCAGGATCATGTTTTTCCAGACATTTTTTATGTAACGTCAATGCTTTTTAGTGTGACGTCGAAAGAGTGTCACAATAGAGTAAAAACATTAAATGTAGGCTATTCACGCACACACATACATTGAAATGTTCCGTTCCTCACTTACCAGCATTATGAGTAACCTTCAGTAAACTGACTCAACATCCAACAGATTGTTTTATGCCAAGGGTCATGAAACAGAGGTGTGTGTGTGTGTGTGTGTGTGTGTGTGTGTGTGTGTGTGTGTGTGTGTGTGTGTGTGTGTGTGTGTGTGTGCGTGTGCGTGTGCGTGTGCGTGTGCGTGCGCCGTGCGTGTGTGCGTGTTTATTTGTGTCATGCACAAGATCACAAGAACACACGCATGAACAAACGCACACATGATGCACACATTCAGATTGCCTGTGTGTGCGTGCTGGATTACCTCTTTCCCAGGTGTTTCGCCCAGGACGGACAGGGTTTTGAGGTTAGGTTCAGGCATTATTTCTGTGAGTTTAGGGTTCAGATTAAGGTTAGGGTTACATTTTGCCCTAATTTTTCCTTCCTTGGATCATTAATATACTTTCTTATCTTCAAAACACATTTTGCTGCTACTCCTACAGATTTTGTCTAAACCTCACACAAATCACTACACAGTATCTTTGGAGTCACAAACATGTATCATACAAACTTTAATTGGTTTCCAAAGTTTATGGGTCAGGCCTATTTTATAGTCCGATCAAATTTGAGTCAGATATTAAGCCAAAGGTGATTTTACTTTGACCCATATCTAATTTGTAGCACTTGTTACTACAAATTAGATACACATGATCTTGGGAGTCACATGACAATGACTGTCAAACATGTTTTTGATTTTCCATACTGTTTCCAAATTTAGTGGGAGGATGAACATCCACTCAACCCAAAATTGGAATCACATGTTGAGGGGACCAGAGCTTTCACTTCTGCCCACAGGGGGCACCACAAATGCAAATTGTTCAACCGTTGGTATGTTGTAGAATCACAATTCATACCCTGCAGCTTCCTCAGGTCCTGACAGCTGCAACCCATGATTTACACAGCCCTAGGCAACCCAGCCTGGTGGAGTTGTGCACTCTGCAGAGAGCCCCTTTATAGTGGAAATGTCACTTTAAACATTATGAAAGAAAATAATTAGACATTTATTTTGTATTTTTTGTAAAACCTGAATGATGTAGATAAGAGATTTGGAACTAGAAGTGTGTTACATGTAAAAAGAGCTCTAGCTGCTCTCAGCTCCGAACATTTCTTTTGAGATACAGTAACATGAGTCAATTTACATAAATATATTGAATCAGGGAAGGAATTCTATTTTAGGGAAATGTAAAATGTATTAGGCTACTGGTTGTTGCTGTATAACTATTTAAATTATCCAGCTATATGGAACTGTCATAGCACACAAGCTCATGTGTTTTTGTTGTTTTGCTATTGTTGGACATACTGTTGTATACCCTGGTTTATTACGGGTCATCATATTCCATGTGTCTGCTGGTGGCCCCTATAGAGCAGTTATATACATTGGCCCGGCCTTGTGCATTCAGCTGGCCTGAGGAACAGCATTCAACAAACAATGAAGACATGGCTGCAACAGCCCTTCTATAAGCTGTGTACAAATTGGAGAGAGCAATAACTCAATTGCTGCAGCTAATTCACTCACGGCCGGGGCATGGGTCCAGAGGAGTTGGATAATGCAGTGAAGGCCTGGAGGGATTTGTTGCCCCCAAGCCATCTCATTCGATATAGGCCAGACTTCAGCAGGTATTACGCTCTCACTGAACAAGTCCTGCAGACAAGCCGGGCTCCTTCACTTTACAATAGCGCACTGGGTCTAAAAGTGGGGTCTGGGAAACCCCATGAGGCCTTGGGGTTCCGTGGTTGCCCCAGCAAAATTAGCATGGGTACTCTCTCCTGATTGGCTGAAATTGGCAACCCACCTGAACATGTGGTTTTCTGTTTATTAAAGAGCTGGAGAGATGAGGAGACTCCCGTTACTGAACAAATACTCTAGCAATGATTGCTCTCAGAATATGTAGAGCTCAACTAAAAGGTGTTTTTCTTTTAAAGATGGAGTGCCGTGATTTATTTCCACCCTAAAACATGATCATCAGGTCTTATTGTTATATAAGGAGGTATAATCTTTTCAAAAAAGTGTACAGTATTTCTTAAAATGTTGTTTTTATGTGGGCACACCCACCAGTTCATTAAGTATGCCTGGTTTGCCTGGTGGGTGGTGATGGGTGGTGATCCACCTGAACTGAAGCCGCACCCACAGCTGTAGTTGTATGATAAAGGGGGAGGGGTTAGGGGAGGGGCTGATAGTTTGATGTTTATATTGAATATTGAATATTGCTGTTTATTTCATTGGCCCATTTGACTGTCAAGGGTTCAGCCTCCAGGAAGAAACCCTATATACAAAGTTAATACACCATTGCACATAAAAATGACTCCAGGGTGTCTAATGAAGTAACCTCATAGACACATGAAAAACAGGAAAAATACAAACATTGTGGCACTCCCTCTTTAAGCAAATAAAGCACTCCTCCTATACACGCCTGAGCCCTGGACTCATCACTTCGTGTACCGGTATAGCTTGAAGTTTTATATCATTTTTATTTTCAACTTGAGTCCATCAGCATTAATCATTCAAAGGGATTCAAAGAGAAGGAATTTCACAAGGCAAGACAGCAACCCTCCACACACACAAATATATTCAGGCCAGTGCTTTGGGAGCTCCCACCAGCATGGAAGTTTCAGTTCAGCTCTCCCTCTAAGGCCTCCCTACGGAGCCCCACACGAACATAAGTTATGCTCAATGTTAGAAAGGGGCTTGACCAAAAAAAGTTAATGGTGGAATTTATAGTATTATATTACAAATTCTTGCATTCCATGCCTCATGTGCCGTTTAACTTTCAAATGTCTCATTGGGATTTACTATTGTTCAATTACAAAATACCTTTGTTTTCGTATGACGAGACATGAAAGTCTGAATACCCATTCTTGATATCTGATACTGTATTGTACGTATCTGATATTTTTATAATTTAGGGCACCGTATTAACCCTAAACTTTCTGGAAAGCTTCCCCTCACCTTCGTAGTGGTATTTCCCAGCTAAACACATCACTCACCGTGAGTAATTTTGTATGGAATAACATAACACTCCAGGGAGGCATTATGTAAATCTCATAAATCATAGTCCTGAGTGAAAGAGTGGAATGTGGGTACCCCTAAACAGGGGAGCTGCTGGTAAGATGGGGACCCAGTGACGTTTACACTGGACGCTACAGTATATTTAATAAACAATGAAATGTATGATCTATTGCCAAGATTCAACTATCTATTGCTTGTGTGTATGGACCAAGGAAACTTTAAGGGCCTCCTTCAGCCCCAAGGTCCTTTTTGTGAATCCTGCCCCCCAACAGACCAGCCACACATCCTGAAGTTATTAGAAGAGAGTTGAGAACAGATGAGAAGACTAGTGGAGGAAACATTGTAGAAATGGGGTGATGAAAGGGTTGTGGTCATTAGATGAATATGTGTCCATATTGATCTGAGATGATCCAATCAGAATCAGAAAGACTTTGTCACACCTTAAACATACTTTAAAGTAAAACCAAGGGCGAAACACTTTTATCCAGCCTGCACCTCAATCCTGCTGATCTTGAATCTGGTACTGCTTAATGCTTGTACAAAAAGTGTCAATTCATGCAACAGGAATGGATCAAGTAAGGGAATGGCCCTTTGGTTACAAATGGATAAATGAACCCAGAGGGTTTTACTGTGTATTCTCTGTCATCTCTGCTCTTGTCCAACCTCATCAGGTTCACACTATAAGCAGATTAACCCAATGGTCACTCTTAAGTACTTGGAAATGACCTATTAACCCTGCCAATTTGTTTACCTACTCTCACCTGATTTACATAATTTCCTGTAACCTCAGAGAATGTCTACAACCACATTTGTAATTCCAGTAAATTCATAATTATACTGTGTACATGTATGTTTGTTTTGTTTTTCTTCACTTCTTGTATGTTTGTTTGTTTGTTTGTTTTTTTCTTCTTTATTTCTTCACAACACTTCTCTTACTCCCCTCTCCAGATGTCCGGATGGATACTTCGGCCCAAGGTGCTTACAGACCGAACCGCTGCGGTCGTACATGCCCAAACCTTTCAAAAGTATGTTCACCTGACAACCAGAAGCTGAGGCAAAAAGACAGTGTTGTCACTGGAATAACTCTAATGGACTTCGTCCACTGACACCCCCCCCCACCCCCCACACTCCCCAAACTCTCTTTCGCCTTTCTCTTTTTGTCTTTCTGTTTCTCAGGTCAACGCACGCAATGAGCTGTGCTCTGCACACAACCTACTACACAATGGTGTCAACCATGGGAACGCACACTCTGCTTCTGCTGTCCATTGTTGTGCTGTTGATCTAATTCTGTGTTTCTCTGCCTCTCTCTCTCTCTCCCTCTCTGTCTCCCCCATTTCCTGCACATATTCTCTCCTCTCTCTCAACACCCCCACCCACTTTTGCTCTCTCTGTCTCTTCTCTTTCTCACCCCCCCCCCCCCCCCCCCCCCTCTCTCTCTCTCTCTCTCTCTCTCTCTCTCTTTGTGGCTTTTCTTTCCATCAGGTGTCCAAATGACTTTACTGGTGATCGCTGTCAAACCTACGTTATGGCCAGTTTCTACCGTATGTCCATTTCCTCTTCCGTCACTCTCTTTAAGACTCTATCTCTGTCTTCTGTAGTGCATGCTGGATGTAGAGTGACGTGCGTTGGTTTCCTGTATAGTCTCTAGTACTCTAGTTTAAAACTGTTGTGTCTGGTTACTCTGATATATAGTATGATAATGTAGCCCAGAGTTACAGATGGGTAAATTTACACTGAGGATTTTACTGTGTACATACATACATGTTAGGCCTGCATGCCATCTAGTAGTACGTTCTCTGTGTTGCATGTGTGCACCCCCACCACAGAGGGCAGCTTGTATGTGACAAGCGGCGAGCTGCATTTTTGAGCGTCCCGTTTTCTGACACAGAGTAAACGTTACATGCATCTATAAAACGTCAAGCTGCATGTCACAATAATAGTCTAATGAGGCATCCATCTTCAATAGCCCACCTTTTACTAATGTAATAATGCTGCTTGGTTGATGCAATCAGCTTCGAACAAAAGTCGTGTATGGGCGCTATTAGTGCTGAGCCGTACACAGAAAGACGAGCCTAATCGATTACATTTACATTTGACATTTTTAGGCGTTTAGCTGACATTCTTATCTAGCCAGAGGAATACAGTTCTAGTGGGCACCTAAACCTCAAAATTACTTTTTTTTCTTCTTTTTTTAAGCAAAAAAATAGAATAAATATAGGCCTATGCTTTGGAAAATGGTCAGATATAATGTATAATATAGCCTATGTTTTGAACAGGCACTGTCTGAATTTTTACGACTTCTTGTTAATGCCAAGATGACTCGCTATCCACAGGTCAATTTGTAGCGACTGAAGACATTAGGCCTTATTTATATATTATAAATATAAATATATATTTTTTATATTATATCTGGTCATTCTGGTTACCAGCCAATGCAGCTGTACACCAAGCTTCAGTTGTTAGACCGTCGTCATTACAATCAATGCTATGGACTGCGAGGGGTCAGACTCATAATCACTGATGGTCTTGAAATCCATACGTACTAGCATTCATTTATAGGTTTATAGCAATCCTGAGTGTTAATCTAACACTTGAGAGTTAATTGTTTGCCCTAAAAGTGCAAACAATTAAGTAAATTTGTAAAACTGATGAAACTAGCTGTTAACTAAGCCCATTCCATTTTGAAGGTGCTGTATTGTTATAACAAAGCTCTATATTCCAATAGTAGTCATTAATGTGTGTTCAGTAAGAGTGGTCCCCGTCTCTCCATCTCTTTAGTAAGCAGACAATACATTTTCAGCTGGGTTACAAATTGCATCCTCTCAGGAGAGAGAACCCAACAAAGATGATTTAGCAGCTTTTGTTCCACTTCCAATTTTGTCAGCTCATTTATTTGTTTCATCACTTCCAATTGCACTTCTTTATCCTGCATCGTGAATGAGTTCTCTTTCCTGATTGGATGAAATTGCTATCCCGACCTAAAGAAGAGGTATTCTATATTTACCATGGGAGTATAGATATATTGAACACAAAAATGTCACTTGCACCACCTTTAATTGGTTTGCAATAGAGTACCGAAGTCTGACGTCAATATCGGTATAGAGGTCCACAGGTTCATGTACTTTTTATTTGCATTGTAATCCCCATAGGAGGATTTTAGATCGCTGAAGAACTGTGTTTGAAAAATAAACATGTCATCCCAGCCGTTTTACTCATATTGATATGAAAAATTAACTGACTGAGAGAAAAAGCTAATGTTACTGCTGCTGAATTAGTTACATTTTCGCTAGAAACAGACGGTATCAAATATGAGTGACTGACGGTCGTAAACGACACAGAGCCACCTCCCCGACAATTTCGCAGAGACAGAGTTTATTTTTGGACTACAATGCTTATATGAGATGATTTTAAGATGACCCCAAGTTATTCTCCATAGAGAAATTACTTCCGTGAACCAGGGGATGAGCGAGTGACGTCAGGACTTCGGCGCTCTATAAACCCACCAACAGCCAAAATGGCTTGAGTGGCCTGTTATAGGCCCACCAGGTTTCTCATCAATAATTATACCCTAGAGCCATTATATTGGTTGCACATAATATAATAAGGGATATGCCAAGCTGGCACAAATTAATGCACTGGCTTTTTCCACCACCACAATAGGGGTAATTTCTGCAGATCACTTCGACCTTAATCTTGTACAAAGGAAAAGTCACAATTGGTTTTATTCCTCTTTTCCTAGCTTTCACTAATGTAGACCACCTTTTCCCATAAGCAGGGAAATTGTGTTAACACAGCAAAGATATTACCTGCTTTCACAAATATTGTTCATTAGCCCCAGTTCATGTACTATCTTAGAGTTCAGTGTTGAACAGCTCCACTAGCCTGGGGCAAAATATTTCAGCCCTACTCCATTCCACACTGGCAACATCAGCAAACACGTCCATCAGCCAGAGAATTATACCCAGATTAGTGGAAGGATTCTGGAGAACGATGGCTCGACAGATGTTGCCTTTAAGCATTTGGCTTTGGAATGGTATCCACACAATGTAGGATCGTCGTATCTGTAGGCTATCATCTCCAGGTTACTACATTCTTTATGTTTACACTTTAACGTCACTCTCATGTTAACTACTAATGGTATTTATTTAGTGGTGGGCGGCTTTCAAAGGGCAGAGCATGTACTGTAATCAACAGAGAATGACGTTAACAAAACATAAATTGAAGAGTCAGCCTTGTTTCAGATAAACACTTGAGGTTCCACTTAGCTTGGACTTAGCGTGCTCTGAAGTCTTTAGAAGGCATTTAAAACAATTATATTTACATCATTGTTAAATTAACATAGATTATGTCAAAACATGAAATGCCCCATGAATTATTACACAACATCAATGTGTTGGCATCATGTCTATGCAAGTCCATGTTGTTTTGATTCAGTAAAGCCTACTTTACACTTAGTTGCACACCGGTGTCACGCACTGTTGTGAGCTTGTAGATCGTCTATTTTCAGCACGTATAACTCAGGCTTAAAACATAACATCTCAAACGCCATAGTCTGCCATTATACTGTATCTGCTTGCTGCTGCCTGTAGAAGTGCTTTATTACTCTCTGTATATCTCTGAGAAACAAATTGGGATATTAGTGTTATTCTTTTAATTTTGTTGGTGTATCATACTGACACAAATTATGGTGTAAGTTTAAATATATAGATGTTTTTAAATAACTACTGGCATGCAGGCATGCAAGCAGAGTTTCTATTTCAAATAAATATACAGAATGTAAGACTGGGGCAGATGTATGACTTGGACCTGCAAATTGGGCCTTTTAAGATGGAGAATCTGACTTCAGGATTTTTAATATGCGTCTTTGTTACATTCAGTTAAAACTCAATAGTAGATGATTTGAGCTCAGCCTGGAAGTGCAGATGTATTCCCTTTCCAAGGAGGGCATTGATCACAAGGCCCTTCTCATTACTGCTGTTAGAGTACAAATCAGTACATGCACAGACATTCAACAAGGATGAGCTGGATCATCCAAATAACATCATGTTTTAATTCTGGTAAAGACAACATAAATCATAAAACCAAGAACGGGGAATCGTAAAATCAGAGAAAAAAAATCGTAAAACTTTATTTACATGGCACTATATTAAGTCAGTTTACGAAGTGCTTTACAGCAAGCAAGGCATACACATTAGAAGATCAGGAAAAATAAAAACACGTAAAAATGTGACTGGAAAAACATAAGAGGCCACACGTAACCAATGTAATAGCTTATTTCAGTTTAATTTAATGAGGTGCTGCTATGAATGATAGTTTCCTCTTTCTGGAGGAGGGTGAGGCAGTAAAACACGTTTCAAAGAGCATACAGCTTTCCTCCCAAAAAAAGCACACGTGCACCTGCAAACAGACACACGCATGCATGAGCACGCGCGCGCGCACACACACACACGCACGCACGTGCACACACACACACACACACACACACACACACACACACACACACACACACACCCTAGTGCCTCATCAATCCCATTTAGATTTTTTCGAGTCCCCACCTCCTAGAAGGGTGTCTCCCATTCCCCAGAGGTATCAGTGATGGCCGTGTAGAGAGAACAGAACAGCCTCAGCTCCTCGGCCATAAGGGCTTGGCTTAACAAGAGCATGTTGTCATAACAACAGCTGGGATTTGCTGCAACCCAAGTAAAAGCGAGTGAGCTGCCAGAGATATGGGCTCAGCTGTGTCGGCACAATCTCCCAGTGGCCTCCCTTTCCCACACGCGGCAGAATCCAACTTCCAAAACGTCACATTTTTAAACATAGCTTCTCTAATTGAGCATTGTTTTAATTAGCCGTGTCTGTTAATTTCATGTGATTGAAGTTATTGGCAATCAAGAAAAGCCTGATTTTTTTAGTTGCCAGCAAAAGTGTCATTTTTGTCGAACAGCACAGCACATAACACCTTGGCACTGACCCAAAGATCAGAAAAACATCTGAGAAAAACATGAGAACAGGAATTGGTCTCCACAGAACTTTGACATTGACTCTGGTTCTATAATGTCTTGTACTGTAGGTGCAGCATCAGCATCACCTAGAATCACTCGTATTTTCAAAGAATTTGACTTGGTGCATTGCTCTAAGCCAGGGGTTCTCAACGTTTTTGGCCGGGGACCCCCGAAAATGCTTTGGCAACGTCTCGGGACCCCTGCCCCGCCCCCTCCCGACCCCCAATATAAATTGACTGCTACAATAACCTTAAACCATTTTGGGCGGGAACCCCTTTTGGTGTTTTAAGTTATAATTTAGCTATTTAAAAATAGCAGATCTACAAGCTCATAGCGCGCCACCGAGTGGCGCGCTACGAGCTTGTAGGTCTGCTATTTTTGAAAAATCGTGAAAAAAAAAGAAAAAAAAAATCCTTTTTTTTTTTTTTTTTTTAATAATTTGGGGACCCCCTAAAATAATTTGGCGACCCCCCGAGGGGTCGCGACCCACGGGTTGAGAACCCCTGCTCTAAGCCACACGCAAAATTATAAGCAGCAAGATAAAAGTGGGAAAACATAGAAATAATGCATGTCTTCAGAGTCACAATCACTTTCACTGGACACATACAGCAAGGTACACTACAGTAGGTTTGCACATAAATAATGTTGAGCACAAGATTATCACTGGACTGTGTTGAGGCATACAGTACAGCAGACGGAAATATCAGACAAAAATATCTAGACGGCTGAGCAGAATATGATTTGGAGTTACTGTAACTGTTAACAGAAAGCTTTATATTTCAATAAACCTCTTATCGGTGTCTGTACCAGTAATTTGCGAACAATATTCCACGTACAGTAATCCAGATTATAGGGTTTAACCAGACTCACCCTTTGCCCTAGAAACGTATTTACTTAACAGTTGTACACAATATAATCCATAGTGTTAATTTAACTCAGAGAGTGTGCACAAAAGACTATTGTGTAGCCTATGGTCGAGCAATTCAGTAATTCGGGTAATTCGATCTGTCGTGTGTGTTGTCGCTGTAGCATGCTGTGACTGTTTCTGCTGTCTGGATGTCTAGATGCTTGTTGAACATGGTCCGTGTCCTACTGATCTTATTGGTCCGACTGTTATTGACTCGCCCGGTGTTTTGACGTCTCAGTTCTATTTTTATACCTGTCCCATGTCTTTGAACTGTACTTTGAAAGGTGTCCTTCTCTCTTAATCTGTGCTTTTTCTTTCCACTTTTTTTTTTTTTTTTTACTCTTCCAAACTGTCACCTCTGCAATGGCAGAGCATCTTGGGATTGAATTTATGGGTATGGAACAATCCGTTTTGATTCTCAGTCTTACGCGTAGCTACTAAAGTAGATTACCCTCATCCTGACATGTTTCCATTTCCCTCCAGTGTCCGTGGAATGTGCTCGAAAAAAATAATTGCAAACAAATCCAATAGACTCCTGATTAACCATTCAATCATACAGTAACTCATTGGAGTGAAAACTTTGTCTTGATCGATGCAACAGACCCCCTTCCCTCCATCAAATAATTATTAACATGGGTGTCTTCAGCCTGCAGCTCTCACACGAAAGAATTAAATTACTTCTGAGAATGGGCGTCCGAGGACCCCAGGTCTCTTGGGAGGGTCCCAGGAGGTCCCCATCTAAATGATTGATAGTAGAAACCAAATGGACCCTTATGGGTCTGTAACTCTGAGAGTGTACAAATGTTTGTACACTCTCAGAATTAAAACAACACTGAGGATTTCACAGTGTAGATTGCCGTTCCAGAGATATAAACCACATCAAATAGGGGTCTGTGGCCTCATGCATATCAAACTGGGGGTCCTTGAAATTAACAAAGGTTGATAATTACTCAGACTCACATTTCGATGTGGCACAACGTAATACTGGCAATCCATGGCTTAAAATAAATAATTGTGTGAAAGCTGCAATCAGGACACCCACTGTTTCCCTCTCAGTGTCTCCAGCATATTTCCCTGTGTTGTACAGTAGGTTTAGTTTCATGCCCTTTTATGTTCCTTTACCGCTGTTCTCCTCTCTCTCCCAACCCTGTAACAAGCATGCTATTCTAGGTTTACATTCACCACCACCAGCACCACCCACAACCTCCATCATCTCCTCTGCTCTTCTAAACACCCATCCATCCCCATCCCTCAATCTTACGCTTTTAGTGTCCGTCTCCTCCTCTTTTCCTTTTTGTATGAGGCTTCTCTCTTGTTGTCGCTTTTTTATTCATCTGTGACCTTGCCCCATCCTTCTTGCATCCTGACATCAGTATGGTTTAAATCTGCGGTAGCTTAGACTGTGTGTGTGCATGTGTGTGTGCGTGTGCGTGCGCGCATGTGCGCGTGTATGCACAACACAGTATGTGTGTTTGAGTGTCTTTATAAATAGATCTGTGTGTTATGGTTTGATTTATACTTCAAGTAGCAAGAAGCATGCTGTGCTATATTTAGAAAATACAGACTTCCTCTGTCTTCCTCTGATGGCCCCTGTTTTCTGTCGCCTTTTCGTCAAAAGCGCTTTTACAGATGTTATCTTCAATTCCTGCGCTGTTGAAAATCTGTCAGTATTCAGCAAATGTTGCGAACTAATTCAACTTAGGCCCCTCGGCACCGAATCTTGTTATTGTCAAAAAAATGGCACATTCTCCAGGACGCCAAGCGTAGGTGAACAAGGCGAGAGGCCTCCGTCCTCCTCAGATGGAAGGATTTGTACAAACACAATTCACAGCTACTACATTATTTATCGCAGACCACCAAGGTACTCTTTCACTCACTCTCAACTAGGGAGACAGAAATTCCTCTTCGGCTCAACTGTGCACAAGTACTTTGAATCCCAATTTATACGTCATCGTGGCGGTGTTGCGGACCAAAAATAGCAGATCTAGCAGTTTTCAACGCCGTCGTTCTAAACTCTCTCACTTACAATTGGATAAAAAAACATTAAAGTACCAGTAATGTAGCTGAGGGCTTTACTGTGTTGTCCCCCTTCTTAAATTATGTTGACAGAGTGAAAGGGCTTTACATTAAGATACCCCAATTATGTCTGTCAGCATTATGGCCATGTTGACGAGGCCTTCTGTGCTGTGGATAGAAAGGAATCAGCCTGTTTCCGTTTCATGGGAAACTGCCGAGTAGCAGATTTCATCCTGCTTTCTGACTATTTTTGAAACCATGCCGTTTTCATTTGTATGCAGCTGCCCGTGCAGTCGTGCACCGCGTGTGTTTTGCAGTTCCGAGCAATCTTCAGTTCAGTTCAGTTCAGGTTTTTTGTAAATATAATTATGGAATTATAATAATCCTCAATTACGGAATTATAGATATCGTTGCCCTTAGCCGTTTTGCTGTCGTGCATAAAGTGAATTAGTTCATGCAGAATACCGATGTTCTAAAATAAAATCATCCAAAACGTGTTGCTACTAGGGCCCCCCTGATAATAACACTGCCATCTCCCTCACACACCACCCTTCCAATCACATAATCTTAAAACTCTATGACGTTACCTTGTCCAAACATACAAAGAGGAAGACAAAGGAACCTTCATACTAGAGCAGTGGTTCTCAGTGTTGGGTCTGGAGACCCCCAAGGGTCCTTGCGGTTTCCAAGGGGGTCCCCAGCTAAATGATTGACAGTTAGGAGTCCAATGGACCCTTACAGGTCCATTTGGTTCCATTTAGATTGGGGTCCCAGAGATCAAAATGGTCTCTCCTTGGAAGAAAAAGAAAAAGGCTGAGAATCACTGTACTAGAAGATAGACCGTACTAAAGAATGAATGTGAAAACATGCATACTTCAAGACACTGACCTTATTTTCTCCTCCTGGCTGCTTCTCTCACTGTTTGTGTGTGGCGTTGGTGTGCGTGTGCGTGTGCGTGTGCGTGTGCGTGTGTGTGTGTGTGTGTGTGTGTGTGTGTGTGTGTTCACAGAGGCAGAGGAGCTCTACCAGAAGCGGGTCCTGACAATCACGGGTATTTGCGTGGCTCTGTTGGTGGTGGGCATCGTGTGTGTGGTGGCCTACTGCAAAACCAAGTACGTGATCTGGTTTTACTGGTACTATACCGGTTTTTAGTGAGTGAAATCGGTCTGAATTCCATGTACAAATAAGTGTATTCGTTATTATTATATTATTATTATTAATAATATTATTATTAGTTGTTGTGTTTACTATGAAAACGTCCATTTCCCGTCAGTCAGTCAATGTGCCCAATAAGCCCATATTTGGAGATCAATATTGGCCAGCAAATTTACATCTGACCTCAAACCCTTAGATCTCCATATATGGATATATGTCAGAATCTGTTCTGACATTCCATTATGTCATCCATCCATCCTTCCTCTTCGATGTCTCCCTTTTTAGAGTTCTCAGGCCCGGCCCTACCTGGGCCCTCATCAAACCCTGTACACGCAAGAGAATGTCCCCGCTACCACCCTTAGATCTCCATATAGGGAGCTGACCTGTTCTGACATTCCATATGTTGATCTGACCTCATCAAACCCTGTACACTCAAGACATGCTCCTTATATGGCCAGTACGGAATTCATTCCATATTGATCTGACCCCCCATGCCAAAGCGCCAGCGCTCGCTCAGCAGTCTGCCGTCAACGAGGCGGATGCGTGCACGTGACCGTGCCCTTCTCGCCCTTAGGTGTCTTACTGATATAAGTAGTAATAGAAGTAGTACTACTAGGAGTAAGTAGGTAACTAGCTTTGGAACCAACGGTTGTCCAACCTATGTGGCCCATCTCCTGTTTCTGTAGTGTGAGGCAGCTTGATGTACACGTACATCCCTCAGCCATGATGTACCAGTAAGACACCTTGAGGGCGAGGTCGCACTGAAACAACAGAGAGTCTTAATACGGCACAGTTGAGAAGCAGGAGTTAAACTACTGTATTAATCTGGTGTCAATGAGGTCAGATGTAGATTTGCTGGCCGGCTCCATATGTAGCAGAGTGGCTCAGAGCCTCAGTCTGATGGCCACAAAAGTCTAATATCTCCCCCGGTCCATAGGGATGTCCCTTTGGTCTAGTCACTAGTGGTTAAGATATTGGACTTCCACGCGGGAGACCCGAGTTCGAATCCTGGGCGTTACACATATATGTAGGTGATGATCCAGTCTTCTCCATGTATGGCTCCATATATTCAGATCTAGTATGTCAAACCAGGGATGATGAGGTCAGTGTAATGATCTTCATATATGGAGATCCAGGTGATGATAGTCAGCTCCACATATGGAGATCCAGGTGATGTACTAACTTGGTTCATTTGCAAGTGTGACTCGCATCGCAGCAACCACACTGGTTATCATGATTATGGCCATATTCCCATATAATGGCCATCAGGGATCTCCATATCTGGGCATTCCCAGCTGATGCCCTAATACACTCCCTGTTATGACCATATATAACTAAACTATTCATCTGGTGAGGTCAGATGTAGATTTGCTGGCCGGCTCCATATATGCAGATGTGGGTCCTTCAAAATAAGGGTTGCACAGGAAAAATGCTGGGTGAATGAACGATTAACTCTGGAATTAAAAGCGTTAACTTGAGAGGTATAAACATTCATTGATCTGAATCATGATAACGGCAATGCAGACCTCAGGGAAATGACACTGATTTGTTCCACAGGAAACAAAGAAAGAAGATGCACAATCATCTGCGACAGAACATGTGTCCAGAACACCCCAACCGGAACCTAGCGAATGGACCCAATCACCCCGGGCCAGGCCCAGAGGAAATCCCCATGGTAGACGTGAGTTTTATTGAGCAGAACTCCACAGATGGGAAACGCAAAGGATCATTGCGTCCTGCTTTCTTTTTTAAGGGGCACACGTTCCTCCAGCCCACAACAGATAACAAGAGAAATCATGATTATTTGTGATAGGAACAATTATCATCATCATCATTATAAAGCAAGAAACAGAAAGTAGAAGTAGCAAGTAGAGTAATATACATGTGAGAGATTCTGGATATAAGTGAATCAAGAATAAGATAGGGACTCTATGAGGGAAGAAGAACAAATACAGTCATTCTCAAATCAACAAGTGTCAACCCAACATGAATGTAATTAAAAAAAACATCATCGTTTACTAACATGAAATGTGTGACAGTAGGTCTGGTCATAATTATGTTCAAGTGAAGGCAAAACCTTGCTCAAAATAAGCTTATGTTTTACTTTCAATTACATCTCTCGGCCACTAGGGACCATTGTTGCTTACTTCTCCACTTTAAACTTGGTGTATGATTGTAAGATTTGACATCATAACAGGAAGTGGATTATTGTCTCCACCAGGCCGAAGGCATGGGGAGAGAGTATGTTTTGCACTCCGTCCGTCCGTCCGTGTGTCTGTATGTCCGTCCGTCCGTGTGTCCGTGTGTCCGTCCGTCTGTGAACAGCTAATCTCCGGCACCGTTAACCCGGTCGATGCCAAATTTTGCACACGCACTCCCTGGATGCCAACGATGAACCTCTGCCCCAAAAATTTCAGAACGGCCTATTATAGCGCCACCAGGAGGCCGCTTTGTGCAAAACAAGTTTTTGGACAGTACACCTACAGATTTTGTCCAAACATCACGCAAATTGGTACACAGTCTCTCTAGAGCCATTCAACGAAACGGGTCTTTCAGATTTCTCAGACTCCATCCTGATTGGCTAAGATTGGCTTCCAAAGTTTGCAGGATTGCTCAGTTTCAAACAAAATGCTGCAAATCATGATCACATCGTCGGATTTCCGTGAAATTGCGCACGCACATTCCCACTAGGCCGAGGAAGAAATGCCATGTGAACATTTTCAACTCAGCCTCATGGTGGCGCTATAACTGGCCGAAAAGTGTTTTTACCTCCAACTGCACGGATTTGTGGATAACTTTGTATGCCAACTCCCTAGAGGCCTAGGAAAAACCTTTGCCTGGAATTTTTCACATCTGCTCTTTATAGCGCCACCAGGAGGCCGACATATGTAAAACACATTTTCTAATATTACTCCTTCAGATGTTATCCAAATTTCACGCAAATCGGTACACATGCTCTCCATAGTCATGTGATCAAGACGGGTTTTTTTGATTTCTCATAATCCACCTTCATTGCCTACGATTGGCTTCTAAACTTTTCAGGAGTAGCCCGCTTTGTACCCGTTTTGTACAAATCGCCACAACTACTCGACGCAGCGTCCGATTGTGGTGAAACTGTGCATGCATATTCCCACTAGGCTGAGGAAGAAATGCCATTTGACAGTTTTCAAATCAGCCTCATGGTGGCGCTACAACAGGCCAAGCCGTGTCACACACACACACACACACACACACACACACACACACACACACACACACACACACACACACACACACACACACACACACACACACACACACACACTTATATTACTCCTAAACATTTTGCCAAACATCACACACACTCCTATCCTCCTGGTGGAGACCTGTGCCCAGAAGGGCACTTTTTCTAGTTTACAACTGATCCAGTAATGCTTTCTAGCCTTACTTTTTCATTCGTAGTAACCTCTTGAAACCTCCAAATATTCATTGCATGTTAGACGTTTAGGTGTCACTGTCATGCTCAAGGGCACTTATATGGGGCTTGAGCCTTGGATCATTGCATTATAGGATTCTCACTCTTAACAGTGTCGTTATTGTGGCCAGTCCCCCACTCTAACCACTATCACTGTCTGAATTGATTTGCTTATTGTCTGCAGTACATATCAAAGAATGTCCCTGCGACGGAGAGAATTATACGGCCTGGAACAGAGGGCTCCTTCCCTGGTAGCCATGCCTCCTCCAGATCCCACAACTCTTCCACACGAGCCCATTCATCCACTCACAGGTACAAGCATGCAGACACGCATGTACACTTACAAAACCATTCATACAGAGATTACACAAATTTACAGGGTAGCTCCTTTGTATGCACTGTAGGCCTACATGTTATTCGATGCTGCTATATAGTATTACATGATGTAATCAATCAACTATGAATACATAAATACAGAAAGACACATTCAAATACACACTGCATGCTCTCAAATCATCTCTCTCCAATTAGACATTGAACTGTGGATGCACTGTAAATATACTGTTCTGTTTGAGTCAAAGCAGAAAGCAGTACATGCTGCAACAACACATGCTTTCACACAGTTATCTACTTACAGGTATCCCCTCAACATACATATATCTCTCACTCTCAATAGACATTACAGCATGCTAGTGCACGATACAGAGACGAAACACACAGGGAATATGAAGGCATGCACAATCACATACAGTATGACCTCTCAACACAAAGTATATATCCAGCATTAGACATTACATCATACATATTGTCTCAATATATTACATATGAATAAATAATTTATAATATATAAAATGGCATGCATACATTCCCGCACTACTCCACTACCACTCCCAGACAACTGCTTTGCCTTTATCTCTCTCATTAGACATTACGCCATATTATGATATGATATAAAGACAGTTACATATTACAAAGAAAGATTATTCACACGTATTTACTTATACAGTAATAACTCAACATGTACAGTATCTCTCTTATTAGACGTACTACAGTACATTAAGTCACACTATCATATCGCCACTGGCGGCTGGGAGCCAGGGAGTACTGTATGTCCAAAACCGTTAATCGTTCAGGAAATGGAAAAAAATAACATGATTGTGTTCCAATGGATGCTGTGTATACTCATGTTAAATATTTACAAAACCCACAGATAGACTTATGTGAAGACTTACGACACGCACGCACGCACCCACGTCGCACGCACACCGTAGACGTAGAGCCTCATCAATCCCATTTAGATTGTTTTACAGACAAGCCTTGTCCGTATGTTAACGTCTTTTTTGTATTTGTCAGGCATGAGGAGCGAACGTGGAGCCTGGAGCATTCCGACAGCATTCTCTCAGACTCACCCGGCATGATGTCGTCGTCCGTGGGGACCAGTAAATGCAGCAGTCCTGCGTGCATGGAGGCACGGGCCAGGCGGGCTGCACACTGTGGCTTCTCTGAGTCCCATCGGCCAGGCCTGCAGTACGGTGAATCCTTTGATTCCCTGGGAGACTCTCCGCACAGCGACAGGTGGGGAGAAGGCCTGCATTTTAGGATCACGCGGAAGGATGAGATTAGATGAGATGAAAATGAGATCGGATGACATGGGGTGAGAGGAGAGGGGAGGGGAGGAGAGGAGAGGAGAGGAGAGGAGAGGAGAGGAGAGGAGAGGAGAGGAGAGGAGAGGAGAGGAGAGGAGAGGAGAGGAGAGGAGAGGAGAGGAGAGGAGAGGAGAGGAGAGGAGGACATGGGGTGAGATGAGATAGTGGGAGATGGGATGAGGGGGTCAGATCAAAGTGGATGAAACATTGGTTTTCCATCAAGTAATGTAGTTGAATAGCACAGGGTCACTGATTAGTTAGACACAGACATCAAACCGTCTACTGATCATGTACTGTACTAAGATGATGAAAAACATTAGTACACTTGCATGTATGGCTTACTTACTTCAAAAATAACATTGGGCACCCTGGGTCACTATTTTGAAAATGTTGAAAGGGCACACAAAGCGTTATGAATGCCACAGACGGATAACAGTCTAAGTCCACACTATTGATCCATAATGTATAAATGATAGATAAGGGGTCAGGACAATGAGGCCTTTTCATGGAGGGGTCAGTCTGAAATTTGGACTTAGACTGTTTTTCGTCTGTGGTACTTAACACTGCAACCTGAAAGAATGATCACCGATGAATATCCACAATAAAGATTCCACATGCTTTCTGATATGCAGTCAAACACCATCCACATAGGATCATTTTATGCACTTAGCACACTTCCTCATCATCACAGCTGGTTGGCACTGTACCCCAATGGCTCATTATCACCTTCTGGAGTGTATATTGGGGCACTTACAACACTTCCAGAGTATGGTTGAAATTGTTTTTTCTTTTTGTTTGAGGCTATGCCCAGGTTTTCGTGTTTGTGTAAACACAAACATTGAAGACAAAAGTGAGGACAGAAAAGTGAAGACACAAATTGTGATTGGCCGGAATGACATTTCTGATGATTTGATTGGTTGAGCACAGAACGTGATGTATGATGATAAGACCCGTCCCTCACTTAACACGGGTGTGATTTATTTTCTTTGTCTGCACACTGTACAATGCACTGAACAGTGGGCACTCAATCAGTGTGTAGTTGTAGTGCTTAATATGCAGTACACTGAGAGGGGGAAAGTAGAATAAAAACTCAAGGAACCACGGTTATAACAATAAGCAGCCGGTCCATTTCACTTGGGGACTAGTAACAATACAGTTATGTGGAGACTACAGTAGGCTAAGAGGAGCACAGGTTAGGAAGTTTATGTACTGGTCTTAAAATACATTCCAGTAACGAAGAGTCCCCCAGTGCATTTAGAGCTACATACCGTGTGATGGTTATGGTGGACGCTCAGTCCATGTAATCGCTTCTGCAGATGGCAATATAAAGCATAAACAGTATACTCCATTGCACTCCAATGGAGTGCAATGTTCCACCCCCTCGCTCTGCTTTTTCTTCTCTCATCTACTCTCTCGTCTTCACTGACAGGTACGTGTCCGCCCTGACGACCCCAGCCCGTCTCTCGCCGGTGGAATTCCATTACTCACTGCCCCCCCAGGTGCCTACCTTTCAGATCACCTCCCCCAACACCAGCCACGCCATGTCCATCCCCCCAGCTGTCCACAGCCCCTACCCGCTGGCGGACGACCAGCCGCTGCTGCGACGCTACCAGGTCCCCCTGCACGATGCCCAGTGCCAGGAGCCGTACCGGCAGCAGCACCGTCGCACCTATCTGAACGACAGCAGGGGCAGCCTACCGTCCAGCCCCTACCGGCTGGCAGAGGACGAGGACTACGAGACCACACAGGAGTACCTCTCCTCCCGGGAGCAACCAAAGAGAAGCGGATCCGGGGGCCGGCGCTGGCGGAGGTCCAGGTTGAACGGCCACGTGGCACCGCGCGGATACGAGGCGCCACGGGACTACGGTTCTCGAAGCTGCCTAACGGACAGCGAGACGGAAGAGGAGGGGGGCGAGAGCACGCCCTTCCTCAGTATGCAGAACATGAACGCCACCGAGCCCTCCACCATCTACAGGCCGGCGGACAGTCGGACTTCTCACGCGTCGGGGAGGCATGGCGCGCATGGGAGCGCACACGCGAGCGCACACGCGAGCTCACACACAAGACTCACACACTCGCGCTCCAAACCGGACAATGCACCCCACTAAGAAGGAAGAACGGAGAAAATGAACCACCGACTTAAAAAAAAGTTAAAAAAAAAAAAAATCTATATACTAGCATCTATAAGAAATATTTTTATTTTATATAACTGACAGATATTCTAAACAAATGAAATATTTATTTTCATTTTAGCAAAAGTTGTCTACTAGTTAACAGCAAAGACTTTTTATAGGGAAAACTCTATTTATATGTACATTTTGATTTACAGCATAAAGAGATGTGCCAGTTTTTTCACGACGTTAAAAAATAGAGTAATATTGTGGTGCCTTTTGCTGTATGCCGACGCCAGAGGGCCAGTGGAGGTTTTTGTAGCCTTTCTTATATGGACGCCTCATTTTTTATACACGTTTATTCCTTTTTCCTGTTATTTCTTTTTCTTTCCAAATTATTTTAGGAATCTAGCCCCACTGGAACATTAGCCCCTCCCTTCTACTACATCATGCAATATAAATCACTTCGACATAAGGTGTATGTTAACATTATTGTGATTCGCCTGTAGAGTTTATGATTTGGAAGCTATCCAATTGGACACCTGATAAATGCAATGCAGATCATTTTTGCCCTCTCTGACTAATCTATGCGTGTGTGTGTGTGTGTGTGTGTGTGTGTGTGTGTGTGTGTGTGTGTGTGTGTGTGTGTGTGTGTGTGTGTGTGTGTGTGTGTGTGTGTGTGTGTGTGTGTGTGTGTGTGAGTGTGAGTGTGTGTGTGTGTGTGAGAGAGAGTGTAGTTTAATATGAGCTTGTGTGTATGGATGCGCATGCCCGTGTATTGCAAGTTTGCTTGCATGCACGTATGCACATACATGCAGTATGTGTGATTGCTAGATCGATTTCATCAGTTGTTTTGATAACATCAATATGTTGTTTAGGGCACCAATGCAAGGTGACTCGTTAGAGTCTGAACTCCAGAGGGCCCAGAGATTAGAGCTTTTCCCCAGTGCAGGTGGATATGTTGTAGGCTGGACAAGAACTGCAGCCGGAAGTGTTTAACTGGATGTACTGTACTGGAAGTTCCAGTTGAACAATATGTACATGTAGTCCTTGACTTGTACTTCAGGTTAGACACTTTCAGTAGTGGTTCTTTTCCAGACTTTATGTCCTTGTGAGATGGATGTAAAAATGGGAACGAGGTTAGATATTGTAGGTTGAGCTGCTGTTGGGTTGAACATTACGTGGATCATCGCTTGATGTTGTTTACAGCTACTCGATCCCCTTCCAACACTAACCTGCCCCAGTCCCATCACGTTCTTTCTCAGCAGCATAGGGTTTACACTGTATATAGACCACGTCCTGGCCTATCTGTGACACTTGCATTTGAGGCCATTAACTGATAAAGCACTCTATATATCTGTGCTGTTCATGCCATTGATAACAGTGGCTTGCGATGACACAAAGACAGAACTCGGGGAGGGGGGGGGAGATGGCATCTGTTTCTCTCAAAGTCAACCCTAGCCTAAATCCCATCCCTCATTCTCCTCATGTGTCCATTCTGTTTTTTGTGGCCTGGGGTCACACAGGTCACACAGTGTCTCAGGATTTCCACATGCCACCGCTTTAAGACCTCCCACCCCCACCGTTCTTTCCTCAAATTAAGGTGTACCCAAGGCTAAGGTTCTCAACTATTGAGGACTTAGGTAAAAACATTTATGCCAAATTCATACTCTATAATATGACAGTGTCGCTTGCAGACACCATCTGTTCTTGGAAAGCGGCACCGTCGTGCGACGGAGTATGAATGAAGCTGAAAAGTTTCCCTGCACACGTCCACACACACACACACACACACACACACACACACACACACACACACACACAGCACGAGAAGGAAAAGGCGAGTGGAAACAGAGAATAGCGCAGAACACCGAGAAGGCAGAACATAAAAAAGGAAAATAGCTGTGAAACGTTGGACGATCACAAATGCAAAAATATGCAAACTTTCTATTTTGCTGTTTGATTACATCATTTTCTAAGAGGTGACTATAGTGTGTTGTGTGTGTGTGTGTGTGTGTGCGTGTGTGTGTGTGTGTGGGAGGGGGGGGGAAACTATGTAATGCCTATAGTGTAGAACATGAAATAACATGATATCACTGCATATTTACGTGTTGTTGTTTTAAAACAGTTTAGTCAGTCTTTGCTAAAACTTTTTTGCATTCCTTGTTCACATATTCATGTCCATTTGATTGTGTCATTATCTTTTATTGTCACTCTTGTCATGCACTTCTCTTGTAACATCATATAACAGTGTTCACTCCCAAACAGTGAGGCACTGCTTAATCCTGTCAAGAAAATTGTTTTAAAAATCTAGCCACTCAGTGATTATCTTCTTTTTTTATATATAAGTGAAAACTAAATAAAATAATTTGATCCCAGTTCTCCACCAAAGGAGCAATGACTGTTTAAAACATTACTCTAGAAAGGTCAGATCCAACACATTTGATATTCAGGTGACGGAGGATAGTTGGTAATGTTTCATTAATGTGGGTATGTTTCCACTCTTCATATGGAAAACAGAATGCTGAATTATTCTAATGAAATATAAATCCGGCTTCGGAAAGAATGGTCTTTAATCTCACATTTATCACAGAAGTTTCATTTAGTTTCCCCATCCCTGGGTCTAATTTTGTGTATGTCTGAAGATTTGCAAAAAGATGACAGTGCTCCTCTAGCTAGTTTGAATGTGATATTCCCTTCTCTTTGCCACGCCTCTCACCCAAAATCAAGATGCTACCAGATGTACCCCAGCCACTCTCCTCTGTTTTATTTGATATCCCACAAACCCAACCCCAACCCACCCCTGATCCCCCACAGACCCCACCCTCGCTTGAAATGTTTGAACACCTCTCCTCTGCATGTCCTTGTGGTCAAGGTTAGATGGGTGCATGGTAAAAAAAAGCAAAAAAGAATAATAAAAAAGCGCAAAAAATAAAAAACAAATAAAAACAGCAGCAGACAATTCTTTTTCCAGTCAGTAAAAGTGTATTTCATTTAACATTCAGCAATAAAAAAAAGAACCTTCCCCCATGTCATTCCTGAAATATGCTAGGAAAAAAAAGTGGAAAAACATTGCGAGATTGTCATAGATTGTAAAATAAAATGAAAAATGAATCCACCTGTTCATATGAGAAAATAAATCTTTATTCATATCATTTTATGATGTGGTCATTTCTCTATAAACCTTTACCATGCAGTTTTCTTTTATTAATCCATTTAAATAATCTGGTCAGTATTATGTCAGTCAATAGTGGTTTCATGGGAGAAAAGTGGAAAAACCTTCATGAGGCTACAGAAGTAGCCCCAGTGTAATAGGAATGCTGCCATTATTAGATGACCCATTTGTTCAGAAGAAATTTACAATTTAGGCATTTAGCAGACGCTCTTAATCCAGAGCGACTTACATTTAGCAATTTGATCTCTAAACCTAAAAAGAAAATTGTCTTCAACAATCTTCATGTTGCGATTACTAAAATATATGATTCCATTTAAATGCAAACTATTCTGAATGAATATCTAGACAGTATTTAAATCTTGAATTTGACAAAATTATTGAAATGATTTTATTGATATCAAGTATTAAAATTTGCACTAGCGCTACTACACCAGTAGATGGTGTTGGTGCGACAGCAGCAATATTGAGAGGGCCCTGTATATTTCCATAATTTCAGTGTCAAGAAATGTGTCTACAGGCCTAGTAATAATGATTAAGACTTAAACGTTTATATGTATTATTATTATTATTATTATTGATGAGACTTTTTTACGCTTTTGTGGTTTAGTTTCACGTCTATTCACACTTGGTGTGCACAGCAGACAGTTTTTAAGCATGTTGCACTCACTGAAAACACACCCTGGTTCTAGGCTAGCTGTGTCCTTTTCTAATGTTAGACATTTAAAATAAAAAAGTTATCGAAAGATGTTTTTTGATCCTTTATTATAGACTAGGGATCAGTCGCCTTAACCATGGATGTCTTTTCAATTCTTCTAACATATACAAACAATACATGAAGTTTAAATAAGTGAGCAACATATAGGCAGGCGCGCGCACACACACACACACACACACACACACACACACACACACACACACACACACACACACACACACACACACACACACACACACACACACACACACACACACACACACACACACAGCTTACCAATGCTGTTAATAGTACATGGTGATGGTGTCAGGAATTTCAGGCTCATGTGCAGGTCTGGACTCGCCAATAGGCAGTAGGCAAGTGCAGAGAAAACAATAATAGGCTCACTAAAATTGTAGCCTACAGTAACTGTTTGGCATCATTCATGCACTTGAACTCTTTATTTTCATGTTTTATTGGTGTGTGTTGGTGCTATAGCCTTATTGGATTAATAACTGTCACCTGTCCAGTATGGCTAATACAGTGCAGATATAATAATAATGTTATTATAGATATAATAGTACCAGTAAGACGCCTGAGGGGGTTAAGTGACCTTGCCCTAAAGGGCGAGGTGGCGTGCACGCATCCGCCTTGTTGACGGCAGACTGCTGGGCGAGTGCTGGCGCTTTGGCATGGGGGGTCAGACCAACATGGAATGAATTCTGTACTGGCCATATAAGGAGCATGTCTTGAGTGTACAGGGTTTGATGAGGTCAGATCAACATATGGAATGTGACAGAACAGGTCAGCTCCATACAGTATACGGAGATCTAAGGGTGGTAGCGGGGACATTCTCTTGAGTGTACAGGGTTTGATGAGGGCCCAGGTAGGGACGGGCCTTAAGTTTCGGGCCTGTTGAGAACTCTAGTTTTCGCCGGCTGCCGAGCGCAGCTGCACTAATAACTTTGGGGCAGGCCCGTCTAGAGTTTGAAATTTGAATAGACAGGTATAAGTCAAAAGGGAGACATTGAAGAGGAAGGATGGATGGGGAAGAATCAACATATGGAATGTTAGAACAGGTTCTGACATATATCCATATATGGAGATCTAAGGGTTTGAGGTCAGATGCAAGTTGCTGGCCAATATTGATGACATCAGAGATCTCCATATATGGGCTTAACTGCGATAGCAGGTCGCATTTACTATGACATCAGGGTCTCCACATCTCCATGTTGATCACCAACCAACCAACACACTGACGGGAAATGCACTATTCCATAGTAAATGCAAGCTGTGGTCGCAATTATATCTGCAGATATAATAGTAATGAATCTGTACTGTATTTAGTATTTTTTATTCAGTGTTGTAGGATGATGTAGGCAGTAGGCTATTATAATAATACATTGATTGATTGATTGATTGATTGAAGAATTTATTAACAGTTTGCAGAATTACAGTACATTTCAAGCACAAACTCAATACAAAGGCTGTTAACTGTGAGTGGACGACCCAATTAAGCATTACACTTGTTTCCAATAGGGTCCACCATGTTCAAATCATCAAAACATTTAGAGACGTACAAATAGACACTTCTATAGACAGAACAGGAATTCATCATAAAGGAGGTAAAAAGGGAAAAGAAACATATACAGTGAGGGGGGAAAAAAGGGGTGGGCGGTGGGGGGGAAATAATAATAATACATCAATAATGTAACAGGTAACATTCCATGTAGTAGCCTATCAGCTAGCTTGCATACACTGATAGAATACCAAACTGATACCCATGCACTGATAGACAGTTTAGTTATTCATTGTAGTTTGATTGATTTTCACGGGAGGAAAAACTGCTCGTTAACTGTGAAAGTGCCATGCCATGGGCAAAACGCGTTACTTCACTTCCTGGCTAGCAGGATATCATGGCATCTTGCAAGTTGCAACGTGTGCTTTGTAGGCCTACAGCTTATTTAATTGCTGCATCCACTCTACATTACAACATGTCAACATCACTGCATTGCTGGAAAAGACACCACATTGGAAACCTTGAGCCAGCGACTCAGCGAGTGTGTCGATCTGTCATGAACTTTAAGGTATTTGCAAAATGTATTTATACCTGCAGGGGGCAATGGACTACAGTATATGATCAATTTAACTCAGTCTCCCAAAGCTTTGGGGCAAGATAGGTCGCAGCAAAGGTTTTTATTGATTGATTGAATACTTGCAGAAAAAAGCACAGGGACTGAGGGAAGTATACAAGGACTTACCGTCTTTGTATTAAGATTTAAAACCCAAGAAAGCATATGGCTTGTTTGTTTCCAACCTTTCCATATGGTCAATTCATGAGTGGGTGACAATATAGTAGGCCTACTACCTTTTTCAGGATCTGCGGGACAAAGCAACAAGTTGTTGTGCTGTGGTGTGCCGTAGTCCACCACCCTTATGTTGTTGTCAACAACATAAGGGTGGTGGGCGGCACCCGCCAAAATGCCCAGTGCCCACCATAGAGTATATAGGTGCCCACACACTGCACAAAATGTGTCGTTCCAGAATTGGACTATTCGGGGGCGGGCCCATGTAAGATCCCCCACGAGGTGGACCATTCCACACCAAGTGATCGCCGATGGGGTGGACGCTTTGGACGACGACGACGATGATGATGCTGACCTATGGTTGGTGAGTAGTAGGCTACCGTACGTAGGCTATACAAAATACTAGACTATAGGCCTACATCTATTTGTTTTTGTTTGTTCTGTTTACACAGATATTTTAGCTTGTCGCTGCGACCTACTGCTTGGAACTTTGTTGAATGTGGCCACTATAGGGCCACATTCAACCATTTCAACCATTGAATCAATATCTAAGCAGGGGTTAATTAGCCACAATTTTCTCTTTTTTTAAATAATGGAATTAATCTTAGTTATTTTGCTGCCTCCAATTGACTCCCCATTCATCCAATTTGCATCTGCGATCTGCTTGTATTAAACAATGTTAATCTCACCAACATTGCAGCTGTAGGCTAAACTTGAATTATCCTCTTTCAATCTGCAAAGCGTTTGTTTCATAAAAATCACACCCGTGTGAACTGAGTGGTGCAAGGACAGCAAGGTCTTATATAGCCTGATCAGCTGTGGTCTGACGTAATGTCTGACGTAATGAAATCACACCCGTGTGAACTGGGTGACCATAGCAACCATGCTCATTTTTTGGTACGAACAGACACGTAAACTAACAAAGCCAGTTGTAGGAGTGGTTTACACGACTCAATAACAAAGCCAGTTGTAGGAGTGGTTTACACCACTCAAAAATACACCATAGACATGTTATCAGCTACTTTCTGTCAAGAAATTCTCTGCCGTGATATTTTTTCTGTTGGAGTTTGGAAGCACTCGTTTTTATTAACGGTTTAATAAAAACGATTGTATTACGATTGTATGTGATTGTATGTGGAAATTCTAAACAGGTGGTACGCAGGGCCGTTCAGTGACTTTGACAAGCGCTTCCAAACTCCAACACTTAAAAAATCACACGTGTGTGTTTGTGTGTGTGTGTTCGTGTGTGTGTGTGTGTGTGTGTGTGTGTGTGTGTGTGTGTGTGTGTGTGTGTGTGTGTGTGTGTGTGTGTGTGTGTGTGTGTGTGTGTGTGTGTGTGTGTGTGTGTGTGTGAGAGAGAGAGAGAGAGAATATTTGGTGCCACCTATGAGTGTAAGTGAAATAACTTTGGACTCTATATTGTTTAGACTTTATTGTGTGATTATGCATTTAGAGATTCTGCAATAGAGGAAGAGCTATAGTGAAGGAACATCATGGAGTCTGGTTCTGTGATGCAGGCTTTGTTCCTAACCCGTTCTGAACAAGAAAAAGTGCCCTTCTGGGCACAGGTCTCCACCAGGAGGATAGGAGTGTGAGTGTGATGTTTGGCAAAATGTTTAGGAGCAATATAAACGTGTGTGTGCGTGTGCGTGTGCGCGTGCGTACATGCGTGCGTGTGTGTGTGTGACGTGGCTTGGCCTGTTGTAGCGCCACCATGAGGCTGATTTGAAAACTGTCAAGTGGCATTTCTTCCAAAGCCTAGTGGGAATATGCATGCACAGTTTCACCACAATTGGACGCTGCGTTGAGTAGTTGTGGCGATTTGTACAAAACGGGTACAAAGCGGGCTACTCCTGAAAAGTTTAGAAGCCAATCGTAGCCAATGAGGGTGGATTATGAGAAATCAAACAAACCCGTCTTGGTCACATGACTATGGAGAGCATGTGTACCGATTTGCGTGAAATTTGGATAAAATCTGAAGGAGTAATATTAGAAAATGTGTTTTACATATGTCGGCCTCCTGGTGGCGCTATAAAGAGCAGATGTGAAAAATTCCAGGCAAAGGTTTTTCCTTGGCCTCTAGGGAGTTGGCATACAAAGTTATCCACAGATCCGTGCAGTTAGAGGTAAAAACACTTTTCTGCCAGTTATAGCGCCACCATGAGGCTGAGTTGAAAATGTTCATGTGGCATTTCTTCCTCAGCCTAGTGGGAATGTTAGTGCACAGTTTCACGGAAATCACACGATGTGTTCATGATTTGCAGCATTTTGTTTGAAACTGAGCACTCCTGCTTGCTTTGGAGCCAATCTTAGCCAATCAGGATGGAGTCTGAGAAATCTGAAAGACCCGTTTCGTTGAATGGCTCTAGAGAGACTGTGTACCAATTTGCGTGATGTTTGGACAAAATCTGTAGGTGTACTGTCCAAAAACTTGTTTTGCATAAAGCGGCCTCCTGGTGGCGCTATAACAGGCCGTTCTGGAAATTGTGGGGCAGAGGTTCATCGTTGGCATCCAGGGAGTGTGTGTGCAAAATTTGACATCGACCGGGTTAACGGTGCCGGAGATTAGCTGATCACAGACGGACGGACGGACACACGGACGGATGGAGTGCAAAACATACTCTCTCCCCAATCCCCATGCCTTCGGCCTGGTGGAGACAATAAGATGTACAATGGTCATACCATGGCAATACTTATGAAAATGATGAAAAATAATGTTGTTTTGGTCCCTTTCTTTATAATTACTCATGCATTTATTGATTGCATAGAGACAGGTCACAGTGGTCAGGGAGCTTAAGACAATTCAATCAACAAGAACCATAACAAATACTTTACTACCATCAGTGCTCAGATGTACTGAATATTCTCCTCTTTACAACAGCAGTACCGAAGGCATCAGGAAAAACTCCTGCTACAAGATGTTCTTAATGCCTATAGAAGTAACAGGGTCCAGATGGCAAGTGAAAGATTTGCTTATAGCTAGAATTCTGCAGACTTCAGAGTTTGAGATGCTAGCGATCCAGTATATTATTGTCTGCGTTCCACATTATTGCCGCCAGAGGTCACCACTCACCATCAGTTGTACAATTTCAGGAGAGAGCGAGAGAGAGGATTCCATTTATTTTAGAGCATCCGGACAGGGTTTAACGGTTTCATGTTAATTTCTGAGATGATTGTAGAAATATAAGCCCTTCTTGCAGTGTGTACAATGCTATTACATGTAACTCTTAATTCTATGTAAATACTAGTAGGCTACTGTGTATATCCAGTCCAGTGTGCCATCCTTTCAGATGCTGTAAAAGTCCTCTTCAGCTCTTTGTAGTACTGTCTATCCATGCCAATCACATTACTTTCTTTTGTTGTTTTTTTACCTCATGGTACTGTAGGCCAGTAGTTCCCAAAGTGGGGTCCGGGGACCCCCAGGGGTCTTTGAGGGAGTTTCAGAGGGTCCCCAGCTAAATGATAGTTTGGAACCAAATGGAGTCTGTAACTCTGAGAGTGTACAAATGGAACCATTTCCATTCCATCTGTTCCATTTGTACACTTTGAGTTAAAGCAACATTGATTTACAATATAAATTGTGGTACCAGAGATAGAAATGCCATCAAATGGGGGTCCGTAGCCTAATGCATGTCAAACTGGGGGTCCTTGAAACTGGTTGAGAATCACTGCTAGAGTCAAAATCTTCTCTTATGGGGGTCCCTGGCATATCTTTTCAAATGGGGGTCTGCGGGCTAATTAGTGTCAATTTGGGGGTCCTTGACATGAAAAAGTTTGGGAACCACTAATGTCGCCCATGCTACTCGCCCATTGGGCCATGCATGGCTCTTTAGTCGACTGGTAACGTACGTGCCTGTGGAATGGGGAACCCGGGTTCGCCTCCCGGCCGAGGCTACAGTACCACCTTATTTATGGATTTTTTTGTTTTGTTATTGGTTTAGGGGACGGAAAAGGACCATAGTGCTCTTTTGTGTTTGTAGCTACAGACAGTTACGGTACTATAAAAGAAAACACTGATACTGAACCATCAATGGTTAACCATTTGGATACTATCAGATCAAGGATATTGCCTCGCTGATGATGAGTTGCTCCAGTTATGTGCTACTCCATTTAAGATGAGATTGGCGCTACTGAGACAATTCTGGGATAAATAGTGATGTGTCTCGAAGGCCTGTAATATTACGTACAGCTGTTTCAGCTTTAATCATCAGGGCAATATAAAAGGATTAGAATTTACAGAGGCTGACCTTTGTACAGCTAAGCTTTTCTGAGTAGATAATAGATATTGACAATTCCACCGCCTCTTGTTTTTCCTGTCTCACTGACTGAATCTGTATTCTGTCCGACCGCCTCAATGAGTATCACAATGCTGTTCATGTCTAACCGGGTTTGTGTTGTGCATAAAATTAAGCTCTGAACTTGAAGATAATCATTAAAAAAAACAAAAACAAAAAACATGGAGAGCCAAATAAAACGAAAAATGTGAAGACAATGTTTTTTGTGTTCTGGCTGTATTTTCATGACATTATTGGGCCATGCACCTGAGACTTTTATTTAATCTGGAGTGTTGCAGGCATTCTGCTTTGCTGTGCTATCTAATAATATTGAAAGGCTCATGGGTTTAAAACAGACATTTGCAGTACCAATTTACTTGTACCCATTATGTTTGCATTACAGAAATGCACAATTTATTTCATACGTGATGTTTTGTAGATGCTGCCTCTATCTAGCAAATGCTGAAGCACCAGCACTTGTCACAACAGCCCAGCCAGCAAGGCGTGGTACAAGCCGTGGTGATGGCTGCTTCCTATTGTCCAGTGAGGAGTGGCAATTCCCACACAGTTTACCCATTTATTTATACCATCCCCCTTATTAATAGCCCAATCCCCCCCCCCCCCCTCCTGGGGTGCCCTCAAGAGCTGCAATGCAGAGTGGCACTTGGGGAGAGATCGATTGGGGAAAGCGTCTAAGTGGCAGGCCTACCTATTCTTAAGAACACTTCATCTTCATGACTGTAGGTGGCAGAACAAGACTAAATGTTGTTCAAAAGGCAGAGAAAATGGCAGAGGCATTGTTACATTTCTGCAAATGATTTCCCTATACATTATGCTTTCTTTGCTAATCAATAAAGTGAATCCTTTTCCTTTTATTATATTTGTTTTACATACTGTAACCTACTGTAACATCAGCCATGGTATAAGCCCTATTTATACTTAGTTGTACGGTATGTATGTCGCATCACACCACATTGTGATCTTGCAGATTGGGTATTCTTGGCTACCATTGTACCGAGTATGAATTAGGTATTGCGGTCAGCCTCACCAGCAAAGCAAACACTTTTCTTTTTTTTCAAAATCTTTTTATTGCAATTTTCAACAACAAATCTCAGAGATCTCAGGAAAAGACTATGTTGTTGAGCAACACATGCCCCTATCAGAAAAACGAAAATAAATTCCCAATTTAGTAAAGCCAATTACCCAGCCTCTACAAGTACTCCATCTCTGCTAACCCCCACAACAAGTCATTGGGAGGGTGAAGATAGCCTCGGGTCTCCTCCGATACCCGGGCCGCCAAGCCACCATGTTCTTTTCACCTGACAGTGAAGGGTCTCACTGGGGGGACTGAACAGGCGCCCTGACCATTTGTGGGGATCATCAATGTAGCGCAAAGGAAACACTTTTGATTACCAAACGAATGCCTGCTTGGAGTCAACCCTATGAATCAATGAATTCTGAATTCAACATTTGTCAACTCAAAATAACAGTTGCAATCAGTTGCTCTAAAGCAGTAGTTCTTGTCAATGCCAGCCGCCCTGGGGAAACAAATAGAGGAACAATATCTAGTTTGTCTATTCAGTATTCACCAGGTATCCTGCAGAAGAAAATTGGTCCCGACTTAGGGCTAAGGCCTCATTCACACGTACCAAACACAAATCAAGCAAATGTTTGGTAGTTTTTTTGGGCCACCACAATGCTTTTCCAATGGGAGTCACATGGTTTGACCAAACATTTTTGTTTGATGAGGGGTGAGGGGCAGAACACCACCAGCAATCAGCAATCAAACACAAATGTTTGGTCAAACCATGTGACTCCCATTGAAAAAAAGCATTGTGGTGGCCAAATAAAAAAGAAAAAAAGACCAAGCATTTGTTTGATTGCGTTTGATATGTGTGAATGAGGCCTTACGCAATGGTATGATGAAAATCACCCAGAGCTGATTATGAGTATAGCCCTTAATCACTGTTGCAGTCTCAAAGGGCTTTACAGGTCCACATTTTAACAAAGGAACTGATTTCTGACTGAAAAAGGCGTAGCAGGGTGCCTGGTAGCACGCTGACCATTCGTCAGTGTGGCTGTAGAGACTCCATTCCTTTCTCGTCTCTCATGACACTGTCCTGTCTAATAAAAATGCTAAAAAGTCAACAAAAGTCATCAGGACCACAAGAGATAAACACTTCTATTAACCACAGGTGCAAGGTTGTTGTCTCCCATTGGGTGGTGCTGTTTAGCAGCTCTTGTGTTTTTTACATGGTCAAGCCACAGTCAGTCCTTGAGGGTATGTCTTGGAATTCTGAGCACCCTGGCAAAAGAAAACACCCTGAATATTTCATCATATTATTTGTACAACTAGAGGTGTTCATCATCCCTGTGGGTGGCTGTGGCTCAGGAGGGTAAGAGTGGCTGCTTGGGTTTGATTCCCGGTTCTTCGTGTCGAATTGTCCTTCATGCATGAAATGGCGGTGTGTGAATTGGTGAATTGAATTCCACATTGTAACATTCTTTGATGATGGCACAATATAAATGCACACCACCATTTGCTCCTCAAAGATGACTCTGACTGTGATAGTACACTAAAAGGGAATCTCAAATTAAGCAGTTTGAGACTGAAAGGAAAGAAGGTCACAGCAGGTGAGATAAAAAAAATACATGTAATTTGGGGTTAGACAAAACCCACAGCATTTTAGATGAAGCATTGAGAAATGCTGAAATATATTGTATTGATATATTGTATTGATATTGATAGCAGTTTTGAGCTCATTGCAATACACATTTATGAGGCTGAAATCAATCAGTTTAACTATTTAATTTAACAAGTAATATGGTTACAAAATGCACTTCTAAACAAAACAAATTGTTTAAAAAATATAATTTATACAGTAGGATCATAGTGCCTGTGTCCTCAAGCAGTTGGCTTGAGCAAAATATCCTGGTTGTCTTTCAAAGAACACGCTTCCTTATTTGGCAAAGGGTTGGAGCCTTTCTTGCATCCCCTGTGTTTAAAAGAGAAAATGTATTTGGTTGCATTACTATTTTCTACTGTATTTGCTTCCTCATTAGAGTGTGACCCATTTAACTCATTTAGACCTGTGCCTCTAAGTCCTAACCTACATTTTGAGAATTATTCTTCAAAAATAAATATATAAAGTAATTCCTGTTGCTATAGTATATACATACCTGTAGCAACATCTAAAATTACATGCTTTCCCGGTTTTATATATAACAATGTATAGGCGTAATGGGTTAAAACGTGTTCTTACCTGTCCTCCATATCCTGTATCGTGTCCGGTAGGGGCATACCAAGTGTTTCTGGAAGAAATAACGCTGCTACCCCACTTATGATTGGAGCTCCTCCATAGATTACACCTGGTAGCCAAGGGATATAGTCTCCAATAAGCAGCACCATAGGGGCCACCATGGCCCCTACACGAGCCATCGTGGAGACCCAGCCCATGCCATTCTGTCTGATGTAAAGAAAAACATACGCACGATTGTTGTTAGTATAGCGATTGTTGTTAGTACTATAGCGCAGTCCTAGTATTAGGGGTGGAAACATAACATAATATCACAATATTTTATCGTGGAGACATTGTATCACGATACGATAATTTATCACCATATACTGTACAGTAAGTCCTACTTACTGCCATCAAAGCAGGAAAGATGCCAGGGATAATATCGAGTAGGTGCCCTCTACAGGTGTCTCCCTCTACACCAAATCTCTTTGCTAAATATAGCCTACATGCTCACAACATATCACGTTGAGAGTGGGGCATGTTGTGAGCTCGTAGATCGGCTATTTTGACAAATGTTTGCCCTAGAATAGGGGTGCTCAGGTTCATGTGGTTAACATTTTCAAACACATATTTAACACAAGGGCTAATTTATACTTTGGGCAATGGGCTGTCAGTACATAGCAAGTGTTACCAAGTTTTCTTGCCAACCGTAATTAAAGAAATGGGCTGGTCAAACAAAATTGTCCGGGCAATCTTGAAATATTTCATGATGCAGTCTCTCATAAGCCATCCAGTCATGGTCTGATGAACCTGCAAATACCATAATAACCTAGCCTATCAGTACACAACACCACACTCGCTGTCAACAGCCATAGTTGCACATATAAGGCCATGCATTTTCATTCTAAAGTGAAAATACTGCTGCTCGTTTATTTCTCCGGTACTGGCGTACTGCCACTCCACCACTCCTCCTACTTGACTGTACAGTGATTTGACTTAAACTTGGCTGCACCAATTCAACGTCCGACCAATTCTGCAACGTCCGACTACAGCTGAAAATGGGCCCATGCCTAGCAAATTACCCCCAATGCATGGGAACGCAAACACTGCTGTTATTGTTTGACAGTCAGTCGTAATGTATTTGTAACTTTCACAATAAGACATAATAGGAAAGTGCCCACTTGATAATCACACTGACTATTATGTCAGTATTATGTAATATTTACATAGATGGTCTTTCTAAATTACATAAGGGATGGCTATCGCTAATTGATAAACGGAAGAAAGAAAACGACTAACTTACCGAATAACTGTTGGGAACAGTTCTCCAGAATACAGATAGCAGCAGTTGAAAGATGCAGCCAGGCAACCTTTACCCAGTACTGCCAGACAGGTGCGCACAGTCTGCTTTTCTGGACGGTATAGTGAAGTCGATATGTTAGTGTAATGTACAATACAAAAGTGTTGCAGAGTATGCAAACAGTAGGTGTATTTGCTAACATACCATAAGGCACAAATATATTGAGCAAAATTATGACTCCAGCCAGGACGGATGGAGTGCAAAACATACTCTCTCCCCAATCCCCATGCCTTCGGCCTGGTGGAGACAATAAGATGTACAATGGTCATACCATGGCAATACTTATGAAAATGATGAAAAATAATGTTGTTTTGGTCCCTTTCTTTATAATTACTCATGCATTTATTGATTGCATAGAGACAGGTCACAGTGGTCAGGGAGCTTAAGACAATTCAATCAACAAGAACCATAACAAATACTTTACTACCATCAGTGCTCAGATGTACTGAATATTCTCCTCTTTACAACAGCAGTACCGAAGGCATCAGGAAAAACTCCTGCTACAAGATGTTCTTAATGCCTATAGAAGTAACAGGGTCCAGATGGCAAGTGAAAGATTTGCTTATAGCTAGAATTCTGCAGACTTCAGAGTTTGAGATGCTAGCGATCCAGTATATTATTGTCTGCGTTCCACATTATTGCCGCCAGAGGTCACCACTCACCATCAGTTGTACAATTTCAGGAGAGAGCGAGAGAGAGGATTCCATTTATTTTAGAGCATCCGGACAGGGTTTAACGGTTTCATGTTAATTTCTGAGATGATTGTAGAAATATAAGCCCTTCTTGCAGTGTGTACAATGCTATTACATGTAACTCTTAATTCTATGTAAATACTAGTAGGCTACTGTGTATATCCAGTCCAGTGTGCCATCCTTTCAGATGCTGTAAAAGTCCTCTTCAGCTCTTTGTAGTACTGTCTATCCATGCCAATCACATTACTTTCTTTTGTTGTTTTTTTACCTCATGGTACTGTAGGCCAGTAGTTCCCAAAGTGGGGTCCGGGGACCCCCAGGGGTCTTTGAGGGAGTTTCAGAGGGTCCCCAGCTAAATGATAGTTTGGAACCAAATGGAGTCTGTAACTCTGAGAGTGTACAAATGGAACCATTTCCATTCCATCTGTTCCATTTGTACACTTTGAGTTAAAGCAACATTGATTTACAATATAAATTGTGGTACCAGAGATAGAAATGCCATCAAATGGGGGTCCGTAGCCTAATGCATGTCAAACTGGGGGTCCTTGAAACTGGTTGAGAATCACTGCTAGAGTCAAAATCTTCTCTTATGGGGGTCCCTGGCATATCTTTTCAAATGGGGGTCTGCGGGCTAATTAGTGTCAATTTGGGGGTCCTTGACATGAAAAAGTTTGGGAACCACTAATGTCGCCCATGCTACTCGCCCATTGGGCCATGCATGGCTCTTTAGTCGACTGGTAACGTACGTGCCTGTGGAATGGGGAACCCGGGTTCGCCTCCCGGCCGAGGCTACAGTACCACCTTATTTATGGATTTTTTTGTTTTGTTATTGGTTTAGGGGACGGAAAAGGACCATAGTGCTCTTTTGTGTTTGTAGCTACAGACAGTTACGGTACTATAAAAGAAAACACTGATACTGAACCATCAATGGTTAACCATTTGGATACTATCAGATCAAGGATATTGCCTCGCTGATGATGAGTTGCTCCAGTTATGTGCTACTCCATTTAAGATGAGATTGGCGCTACTGAGACAATTCTGGGATAAATAGTGATGTGTCTCGAAGGCCTGTAATATTACGTACAGCTGTTTCAGCTTTAATCATCAGGGCAATATAAAAGGATTAGAATTTACAGAGGCTGACCTTTGTACAGCTAAGCTTTTCTGAGTAGATAATAGATATTGACAATTCCACCGCCTCTTGTTTTTCCTGTCTCACTGACTGAATCTGTATTCTGTCCGACCGCCTCAATGAGTATCACAATGCTGTTCATGTCTAACCGGGTTTGTGTTGTGCATAAAATTAAGCTCTGAACTTGAAGATAATCATTAAAAAAAACAAAAACAAAAAACATGGAGAGCCAAATAAAACGAAAAATGTGAAGACAATGTTTTTTGTGTTCTGGCTGTATTTTCATGACATTATTGGGCCATGCACCTGAGACTTTTATTTAATCTGGAGTGTTGCAGGCATTCTGCTTTGCTGTGCTATCTAATAATATTGAAAGGCTCATGGGTTTAAAACAGACATTTGCAGTACCAATTTACTTGTACCCATTATGTTTGCATTACAGAAATGCACAATTTATTTCATACGTGATGTTTTGTAGATGCTGCCTCTATCTAGCAAATGCTGAAGCACCAGCACTTGTCACAACAGCCCAGCCAGCAAGGCGTGGTACAAGCCGTGGTGATGGCTGCTTCCTATTGTCCAGTGAGGAGTGGCAATTCCCACACAGTTTACCCATTTATTTATACCATCCCCCTTATTAATAGCCCAATCCCCCCCCCCCCCCTCCTGGGGTGCCCTCAAGAGCTGCAATGCAGAGTGGCACTTGGGGAGAGATCGATTGGGGAAAGCGTCTAAGTGGCAGGCCTACCTATTCTTAAGAACACTTCATCTTCATGACTGTAGGTGGCAGAACAAGACTAAATGTTGTTCAAAAGGCAGAGAAAATGGCAGAGGCATTGTTACATTTCTGCAAATGATTTCCCTATACATTATGCTTTCTTTGCTAATCAATAAAGTGAATCCTTTTCCTTTTATTATATTTGTTTTACATACTGTAACCTACTGTAACATCAGCCATGGTATAAGCCCTATTTATACTTAGTTGTACGGTATGTATGTCGCATCACACCACATTGTGATCTTGCAGATTGGGTATTCTTGGCTACCATTGTACCGAGTATGAATTAGGTATTGCGGTCAGCCTCACCAGCAAAGCAAACACTTTTCTTTTTTTTCAAAATCTTTTTATTGCAATTTTCAACAACAAATCTCAGAGATCTCAGGAAAAGACTATGTTGTTGAGCAACACATGCCCCTATCAGAAAAACGAAAATAAATTCCCAATTTAGTAAAGCCAATTACCCAGCCTCTACAAGTACTCCATCTCTGCTAACCCCCACAACAAGTCATTGGGAGGGTGAAGATAGCCTCGGGTCTCCTCCGATACCCGGGCCGCCAAGCCACCATGTTCTTTTCACCTGACAGTGAAGGGTCTCACTGGGGGGACTGAACAGGCGCCCTGACCATTTGTGGGGATCATCAATGTAGCGCAAAGGAAACACTTTTGATTACCAAACGAATGCCTGCTTGGAGTCAACCCTATGAATCAATGAATTCTGAATTCAACATTTGTCAACTCAAAATAACAGTTGCAATCAGTTGCTCTAAAGCAGTAGTTCTTGTCAATGCCAGCCGCCCTGGGGAAACAAATAGAGGAACAATATCTAGTTTGTCTATTCAGTATTCACCAGGTATCCTGCAGAAGAAAATTGGTCCCGACTTAGGGCTAAGGCCTCATTCACACGTACCAAACACAAATCAAGCAAATGTTTGGTAGTTTTTTTGGGCCACCACAATGCTTTTCCAATGGGAGTCACATGGTTTGACCAAACATTTTTGTTTGATGAGGGGTGAGGGGCAGAACACCACCAGCAATCAGCAATCAAACACAAATGTTTGGTCAAACCATGTGACTCCCATTGAAAAAAAGCATTGTGGTGGCCAAATAAAAAAGAAAAAAAGACCAAGCATTTGTTTGATTGCGTTTGATATGTGTGAATGAGGCCTTACGCAATGGTATGATGAAAATCACCCAGAGCTGATTATGAGTATAGCCCTTAATCACTGTTGCAGTCTCAAAGGGCTTTACAGGTCCACATTTTAACAAAGGAACTGATTTCTGACTGAAAAAGGCGTAGCAGGGTGCCTGGTAGCACGCTGACCATTCGTCAGTGTGGCTGTAGAGACTCCATTCCTTTCTCGTCTCTCATGACACTGTCCTGTCTAATAAAAATGCTAAAAAGTCAACAAAAGTCATCAGGACCACAAGAGATAAACACTTCTATTAACCACAGGTGCAAGGTTGTTGTCTCCCATTGGGTGGTGCTGTTTAGCAGCTCTTGTGTTTTTTACATGGTCAAGCCACAGTCAGTCCTTGAGGGTATGTCTTGGAATTCTGAGCACCCTGGCAAAAGAAAACACCCTGAATATTTCATCATATTATTTGTACAACTAGAGGTGTTCATCATCCCTGTGGGTGGCTGTGGCTCAGGAGGGTAAGAGTGGCTGCTTGGGTTTGATTCCCGGTTCTTCGTGTCGAATTGTCCTTCATGCATGAAATGGCGGTGTGTGAATTGGTGAATTGAATTCCACATTGTAACATTCTTTGATGATGGCACAATATAAATGCACACCACCATTTGCTCCTCAAAGATGACTCTGACTGTGATAGTACACTAAAAGGGAATCTCAAATTAAGCAGTTTGAGACTGAAAGGAAAGAAGGTCACAGCAGGTGAGATAAAAAAAATACATGTAATTTGGGGTTAGACAAAACCCACAGCATTTTAGATGAAGCATTGAGAAATGCTGAAATATATTGTATTGATATATTGTATTGATATTGATAGCAGTTTTGAGCTCATTGCAATACACATTTATGAGGCTGAAATCAATCAGTTTAACTATTTAATTTAACAAGTAATATGGTTACAAAATGCACTTCTAAACAAAACAAATTGTTTAAAAAATATAATTTATACAGTAGGATCATAGTGCCTGTGTCCTCAAGCAGTTGGCTTGAGCAAAATATCCTGGTTGTCTTTCAAAGAACACGCTTCCTTATTTGGCAAAGGGTTGGAGCCTTTCTTGCATCCCCTGTGTTTAAAAGAGAAAATGTATTTGGTTGCATTACTATTTTCTACTGTATTTGCTTCCTCATTAGAGTGTGACCCATTTAACTCATTTAGACCTGTGCCTCTAAGTCCTAACCTACATTTTGAGAATTATTCTTCAAAAATAAATATATAAAGTAATTCCTGTTGCTATAGTATATACATACCTGTAGCAACATCTAAAATTACATGCTTTCCCGGTTTTATATATAACAATGTATAGGCGTAATGGGTTAAAACGTGTTCTTACCTGTCCTCCATATCCTGTATCGTGTCCGGTAGGGGCATACCAAGTGTTTCTGGAAGAAATAACGCTGCTACCCCACTTATGATTGGAGCTCCTCCATAGATTACACCTGGTAGCCAAGGGATATAGTCTCCAATAAGCAGCACCATAGGGGCCACCATGGCCCCTACACGAGCCATCGTGGAGACCCAGCCCATGCCATTCTGTCTGATGTAAAGAAAAACATACGCACGATTGTTGTTAGTATAGCGATTGTTGTTAGTACTATAGCGCAGTCCTAGTATTAGGGGTGGAAACATAACATAATATCACAATATTTTATCGTGGAGACATTGTATCACGATACGATAATTTATCACCATATACTGTACAGTAAGTCCTACTTACTGCCATCAAAGCAGGAAAGATGCCAGGGATAATATCGAGTAGGTGCCCTCTACAGGTGTCTCCCTCTACACCAAATCTCTTTGCTAAATATAGCCTACATGCTCACAACATATCACGTTGAGAGTGGGGCATGTTGTGAGCTCGTAGATCGGCTATTTTGACAAATGTTTGCCCTAGAATAGGGGTGCTCAGGTTCATGTGGTTAACATTTTCAAACACATATTTAACACAAGGGCTAATTTATACTTTGGGCAATGGGCTGTCAGTACATAGCAAGTGTTACCAAGTTTTCTTGCCAACCGTAATTAAAGAAATGGGCTGGTCAAACAAAATTGTCCGGGCAATCTTGAAATATTTCATGATGCAGTCTCTCATAAGCCATCCAGTCATGGTCTGATGAACCTGCAAATACCATAATAACCTAGCCTATCAGTACACAACACCACACTCGCTGTCAACAGCCATAGTTGCACATATAAGGCCATGCATTTTCATTCTAAAGTGAAAATACTGCTGCTCGTTTATTTCTCCGGTACTGGCGTACTGCCACTCCACCACTCCTCCTACTTGACTGTACAGTGATTTGACTTAAACTTGGCTGCACCAATTCAACGTCCGACCAATTCTGCAACGTCCGACTACAGCTGAAAATGGGCCCATGCCTAGCAAATTACCCCCAATGCATGGGAACGCAAACACTGCTGTTATTGTTTGACAGTCAGTCGTAATGTATTTGTAACTTTCACAATAAGACATAATAGGAAAGTGCCCACTTGATAATCACACTGACTATTATGTCAGTATTATGTAATATTTACATAGATGGTCTTTCTAAATTACATAAGGGATGGCTATCGCTAATTGATAAACGGAAGAAAGAAAACGACTAACTTACCGAATAACTGTTGGGAACAGTTCTCCAGAATACAGATAGCAGCAGTTGAAAGATGCAGCCAGGCAACCTTTACCCAGTACTGCCAGACAGGTGCGCACAGTCTGCTTTTCTGGACGGTATAGTGAAGTCGATATGTTAGTGTAATGTACAATACAAAAGTGTTGCAGAGTATGCAAACAGTAGGTGTATTTGCTAACATACCATAAGGCACAAATATATTGAGCAAAATTATGACTCCAGCCAGGATGAGTGCAGTACACTGTGATGGCCGCCGTCCCCAGAAACACATAGCCACAGTGACAACGACTTTGGCAGGGATGTCAACCGTTCCGAAGATGACTTGGATCAAGTAGATGTCCACTCCAAATTTTTGCAAGTCCATTGAAAGACCATAGTAGGCAAAACTGGTCGATAACCTAATTTAGGAATACAGTAGGAGATAAGAATGATAATGTTACAAAATGACAATGAATCCCTGAGACTCAGATAAAATGTTGTCATAGTTGTCATAGTGATTAGATTTGATGACGCTATATATAAGGGTTATTAGATGAGATGCGGTTGAAGCCCAATTTCTGCTTCGTTGAACGACCATGTTTAAACCATGTAAAAAAAGTAACGTTTATTTTCTTTTTCAGTTATTTTCAGTGAGCGACGTAGTCATACAGTGAATTATAATTTAGGCTTAATGCCAACAGAAGTGTAGGTACAGTTAATCAGTGTTCAGAGGGCAAGTGCAGAGTGGACTGGTTCTACTGTAGGATGAATTATTTTTGCCTCTTTTCAACCGCAGGAACTTTTCACATAATTTGAATTAGGACCTTATTCAAGAACTCGGGTACTACCAACTAACCCATGGCTCGGGAACTAATAGGGTATGCACATGCATAAAGTAAATGGAAAATCGCGTGGCAAATCGAGTGGCAAAATTAGTGACAAAGTGAGTTTAATGTCGTTTATCGTCATTTAATGCAATCAAATCAACTTTTCTGTTCGGATGAACCAGGCCAGAAAGCTTTTTTGCCACTCAGTAGGCATTACCGCATAACTTCCGGGTTTGATGATGATGTCACACGCATTCTCTCTATTGGGGATTGACCCAGCAGCACTAGATTTGCGAGAATGTTACACACAAAAACAACAATCATGTTTTATGTGATTTAGTGGTTCTGGATTTACTTATTGAACGCAGTAGAGAGCATCTGCACTAGCATAAACTGAAGCATTAATTTGAATCTGTGAATGTACAGTACCAGACAGCACTGAGACTGATGGTCGTAGTCCTCATGGTGGGGGTGCGGAACAGGTCAAAGACAGAATAGCTTCCCTGTGAACAAGACAGCTCTTTCTTCATGGACTCCTGCAGCATCTAACGACATGAATAGAAGACGTTCAGTTAACGTTTGATGCATGCCTTTTGGCAATGTAGCTTATAGTTGGTACTATTACACACATTTCCATTGTATGTACACTGAGGCTGCACATAAAAACAGTATACACTTGCATAATAATATAAAGCTGCACTCCTTAAGATTTATGTCCTATAACGCAGTAGTTGAAACCGGGCTATGATGGAAAGCTTGCTTTGGTGGGGGAGATATTGCTCTTTAGGCTTCATGCAATACTTCTAGTCAACCAGTAGTGGTCCTACCTAACCACAGGATGTAAATGTATCAGTAGAAGAGCAAGGAGACCACCTCCCATCACAAAAGTTGTTGTAGTACTAGTTACAGTATATTGGATTAACATACTCACATACATAATCTACCTGCATTAACATACAGTTGGTTTATTCACACACAAAAAAACTATGGATTGAAGCTTTAAACGGCTCTCCCTTACATTGAGGTTTATCTTGTCTCCATCCTTGTCGCGGCCATTGATGTGGGCCACTTTCTTTAGGTTTGTGACAGCTTGGTCACACTTCTGATTCAGGACCAACCACCTCGCTGATTCTAGAAACCACCTGTCCAAAAACAAGTTACACATCTTTGTGAAACAGTGTAAAAAAATCTCTTTTCTGATTTTGAGTTTTCATTTGTGCAGCTAAGGTAAAACATAAAATGAAGAAAGCAGCTAATAATAATAAAAAACACATCTCGTGTTCAAACAAACAATAAGAAACCAACAACATTCCATGAAGTGAAGCTTTGAAATTAGCCGCTACCAAAGACAAACATCTTTGCTGTGAATCGGTAACCCAACTTTTCTCCCAATAGCTCACTGAAGCACATCTCACCATGAGTAGAGAAAGCAGACGTAGAAGGGAACAGAGACAGCCAGCGTTAACCATCGCCAGTCCCTTATAAAGTAGGCCAGCAGTGCCAGTATAAGCTGCCCCATGGTGTAACAGTAACCTGTCCCTGTGCCCACCACAGTTCGCACACGGGTAGGGATCCACTCCACAACTTGAAATGAAAGGATCACAAGAGATATTGATTTCTAATATTGGGTGAATCATATATAATGTTGTCCTTTCAAAGCATAGCTGCAGATGTACGTTCAACAGGGGGTGGCTGTCTACAATGGTCAATGTTGGTAACTGACTGGCTGACTGACTCCACATAATTTAGTTGAAACATGCACATGCAACAATCATTCCTGGTGCAAACAGCCAGCAATGTGCCGGTATCCCTCTTTCTGCTTTCCCTCTTTCAACATGGAAACATACTCTACGCATCTACGTATTTCCACAAACTTATTTGGAAGTGACGTGCAGGCATTCACATTTACTCGGTACGTTTCTTCAAATCATTGGCCGATCAAATAACTGCAAAGTTGCCAGGCTTTTATAACCGACAACACAGAGACTAGCCAGTTTGGTCTGCATTTGTAATTATTTTCTCAATGGTGTCAGAAAAATGTTAAATTATTCCCCCTTTCCCACGCTGTTGGCTCCAACAGTTTAGTTTAATGTTTAGAGCTTCACTTGCACTCTCTCCTCTCTCTCTCGTTTTAGAATTAAAGTAAATTCAATTGAGCTGTCTAGCTAACTGTACCGACTCAAATTGAACAGGACAATACTTTGTTACTTCATTGTTGGCATCGGAAAGATAAATGCATTCAACTTGTGTTCAACTGGAGAAATGGCTCAGTTCGAGCCAAGCCACTATACCTACGTCTTTAACTGTTAAGTAAGAACTACATTTATCATCATATTTATATTTAGATGCAAACAGGAAGTGGGTGCATGGGGCATGAGCTGGAAGATGTAATTAGCTTACATTGTTTTTGTTATTTTTTTCTTCTGTTTAGAATGAATGCAGGAAATTCTAAATAAATATATCTGTATCTGTTTATATCCCTATACTGGTACTTCCTGAACAGAACGATATAGATCACCAATAGCTGCTCACATGCCTAGTGCTTGATTCATAATTATTATCAAGCTCTAAGATTTATTAAATATTCAATTAACTTTTCATTTATTTGCTTAATCTATGCATTTAGACCATGAAGTTATAGTAAAATACGTGAATACAGATTATATTAAAGATGGGGTAAGTGATATAAGTGAAGATTTTTGTTAAAAGGTTAAATCTGATAGTAATCATTGCTATAGAGTGTATGTTTAGTAACAGGTCTCCCAACCCCCCCCCCCCCCCCCTCCCCCCCACCCCATCTCTCCAGCTCTTTAATAGACAAAACAAACATTTTCAGGTGGCAAAATGTCAGCCAATCAGGAGAGGGTAACCATTTTTATAGTGTTCCAGTTTCAATTTGTATCCTGTCTGAGTTCTCTATCCTAACCTGAAAATGTACTTTCTGTATGGAGAGACATGGAGACTTCTGTTACTGAACAAACACTATATAGCAATGCGTACGTATCAGAATAAAGAGCTATTTAACATGTATTTTAACCAAAGACAATCACTTACCCTACCGTTTTTAAGTAATACATTTTGTGAAATCAAATAGACATTTGGAAATAATTATGTTTACCCAGCAGTCCAAACATATCTATTTGATTAATATGGAAGACAAACATTGTAGATCACCATTTCCCTCTGCTGTCCTTGCCAGTAATAACTTACTGAGAGAGAAGCTGTTGAGCACCAGGCCAGATAGGGCCAGGCCACATATGAACCTGAACAGGCAGAAGATGGAGAAGGACGGAGCGAATGCAACACATGTCCCAGCCACGGCAAACATGAGGTTAGAGATTATCAGGAGCACACGCCGACCATATCTACAGTAGAAGACAAAAGAGATTAGAGAGGTCAGACCTCATGTCTCTCTGAGTTACAAATGGATAAATGGCGATTTTACTGTGGTCTCCTGATAAGACTTGTTATGCAGGTCACACAAATATATGTTGGGAGATTGCATGAGCAGGTGTTCTGTTTTCATTATGGATTGTCCGTCTAGTATTTACAAATACTAATGATCAAAGACAAAATATATATTCAAAAGATGAATGCACATATCACAGACTATATATATATAATGATTTCAGTATTCAGTAGAATAAACGTCACCTATCTGACAGTGCTCCAAAACCAAACGCTCCCACAAGCACTCCTCCCATATATATAGTTTGTCCCATCTGTTTTAAGGTCCGATGATCACACACCAGATTCCACTGAAGAAAATGTGCAAAATAAAAAACAAGAGACATTTACAAATGTTTAATGCATGTTTTTAGAGAAAAATGGTAGATCAGAGCAGAAAGTTCTGCACATCAAATACAAATAGGTCCCATTAAATAGGATTTTATTTAATGCAGTGGTTTTGAGCAACTCTGGCTTTTCCGTCAGAAGTCTGTGTTGGTGTGCAGTTATTTCTCCTCTGTTCTATTATTTTGCATGGATCATGCTTTTATCCAAAGAGCCCTAGAGTAACTGCAAGCAGGGGTTCAGTGATTTCCTCTACGAAATGGTAAACAACACATAAGTGTGTGAATCATTGTTACATCTTAGAATCACCAGTATACATTTTGAGCCTACCTTTTCTTTCAAAGTTCAAAGAAATCAATAGAAGTATATAAAGTCCTACCTCAGATATAATTGAGGTGGTCCTCTCAGTATTATTGTAAGACCATCCGTCCACGCATCCCTGTAAGGCGACGTCCGAACCATCCTCGCTATCCCATTCCTCGTCTGGGCTGGACGTGCCGTTCTGTGCCAGGAGTTGCCACTGTGGCTCAGTGTAACGCTTGCATCTGTCGGGCCTTCCGCTCTGGTCCAGCGGTACTGTAATCAGCAGCGTCTCCTCGGAGCTCAGCTGTGACCGGGAGACATTATTGGGTGCGTTGCAGTGGTGCGGCGGCACCCAGGCCACAAAGTTCTGCAAGAGGTTGTGACTGGCCATCATGAGGATGGGGAGGCAGCACAAGGTCACGTGCAGGATCTGGAAGCGTCCCGTGCTCCCTGCCAGTTCTAGGAGATCACCAAATGCCATGGCTGTCAACCGACGGGACTCAAAAGGAAGGGTTATGGTTCTAGTGGTCTCTTGTAGTTTCAGAGGTCCCTCTGCAACAGTCCCTCTGCAACACGTATTGTGTTCCAGCAGTTAGGAAACATCAAGGTCTCTGTGGCTCTAATGACCGTGGATGTTTGATAAACACCTGTGAGAGGCAGAGGCAGCGATATTGAAAGCAAGGAATAACCCAAATAGGCTATGTATAATTTCATCATTTAGCAATTACTTTTAAATGTTTAGAATTTGGTCAACTTACCTGATGAAATATTGTGCTTCCATACAACTAGCAAAATGTCACAACTTTATAAAAACATAAATAAATAAAGCATAGCATCTATTCAAGTTATTTTCACAACAGTCTGAGAGAAAAAACATAAGAAACCTCATTGCTGGAGCTTTGTGCGGGCAATAATCAGCTCTTAAATTCCTTACGCTTTTCTGAGAAGGAAAAGTTTTAAAAACTTTGGATTATGTTATTAGTAGCTCAAATTAAATCTCTTGAGAAATTAACAGCTTCCTTCCGTCAGAGCAAGTGAACTAAGACTGCTGAGGAGTCCTGCTTGGATAGTTCTGCCTTCGGACAGATGCTCCCTGAACTTTATCTCCAGATTTGAGAGACAGAGTGAGAATAATGGCTAACTTTATGCATGGAAGTGTTCCTGCATGTGTGAGAGAGAGAGAGAGAGAGAGAGAGAGAGAGAGAGAGAGATGCTAGTTAATCTCGCTTGCGCAGCGGGACGTTTTTCTTTCCAAAGCAATTTCACATATTTTCTGTGCTGAGTGGAAATCCTTTACAAGCATTCTTATGTGTTTTTTAGGACATATGCACAGTTTTTAAATTATATTGTAAAAACAATGCTGTCATCAAAGGAATTTATCCCTCTCAATGTCAGCAGGGTCCCCGTGCCTGTTTATCAGCATGTACTTTAAGTACATTTTGTCAATTTTAATGTACAGACTGAGAGAATCCAATGAGTTTAAAATGGAATGTATTGCAAAATATGTGGCTAAACGTTCAATTATCCTCTTAAACCCCAGGGGGTTAAAGGGGGTAAATCCGCAACATCGGAGTTGGAACCGGAGACCAATTGGGTCTCCATTGACCCGCTGAGCGCTGTTCAGAGGTGGACAGCCGCTGCCCCCGCCGGCGGGGGCAATGGGGCTCAAGAGGATATGGTGTCATAAGTGTGAAGTGTACTTCCATTCCATTCTGTTGGGCATGCCATGCATCCAATAACCCTCTGTTGTAAAATGTGTGGTCAATGACTGACTAGAATCTAGACTAGAATTCTAGTCACTAGATAACCTCTCACCTACACCCTTCTATGTGTTGAAAGGACACAGGGAATGGGAAAAGAGGTAATTAAAATGACTGAGAGTGGCTGTCAATGGCGTACCATTAACTACAGCTGAGCAATTAATCAAATCAAGATGGTCTAATAATGGCGTGGCATGCAGATCTCCAGTCTGTGGCCTCAGGAGGTCTTTAGACGAGAACGGTGTTCATAGGAAACGGCAAAATAAAGTATCGTTTGCTGGTGTTCCTTTAGACGAGAACGGCGTTTTCAGGAGGTGAAAACGCAACAAACTGAAACCACCTCCCAGAGTGGAAATCTTTGAAAACGCCGTTTCCTCCGGTGTCCGTGTAAACAGGCAAAACGGTGAATCCACAAAACGTATGACATCATGGCTCACATTGGCTCACAACGCATATGTTTATTACATTGATGCAAAGCCATATATGATATCCTACAATGAACAGGCCTCCCTACAAAGCGCCGCTCATCAGCGATGGTGAATGTAAAACCATGATGTAAATAAAACGCCTTGATAGGTGGCAGCAGCGTTTATGTAGCCTAATGTATTATAAAATATATAACCATCCCGTGGCGCGCTCTGCCGTGCATGCTCTGGGCTGCCTGTCAGCCTGTCTGTAGAAAGCAGGCAGCGAGCGACGGTCACAACCACGTTGTGTTCTGGAAGCATCATTCAAAACCCCGATAGGGTTGCGTGAAGGGGGAGCTACCTGGTTCTTCTTCTTATACGTGGGTGACTGGTTTATTTGGCAGCCTGTTACCGCCACTTATAGCGACATTATAGCGTTTTCATAAAGTGTGCGTTCTCGTGTAAAGGGTCAATAAAAAATGAGAACACAACGGGACTTTGCCGTTTTATCTGGAGACCGTCCCCATCTAAAAGAGGCCTCAGTCAACACTTCCACTGTATGACATAATGAATGACTCCATATTTGTCAGCCCGATCCGACCACTATTGACTTTCATGTAAAGCCTACCACTGTGTGCACAAGACATTAGTCGGTGATTGGCCCAACGGATTGCAAGATTAGCGTACAGCAGACAGACATAAAGACTCACTGAGCAGTGGTGTGTGACTGGGGGGGGGGGGGCAGGTTTACTAGGGCCCCGGCCCCCAGCGTGGGCTTGAAAGCCTGGAAAATATCTCATTATATCATCTCATTATAGCCAGTCACAATTTGTGTTCACTTTTGTCTTCAATGTTTGTGTTTACACACTTTTGTCTTCAATGTTTGTGTTTACACACTTTTGTCTTCAATATTTGTGTTTACACAGACCCTCAAAGCTGGGCATAGGAGGGGCTAGCGCAACTCAAAAAACACAAATGTTTTGCATGTGAGGCCCACAGAGATTGTTTGTCCCAGGGCCCAGAATGTGGTGCTACAGCCCTGTTAGCCACACCCTGGCTAACAGACCAGACCAGACCAGACACTCTGTTAGCCACACCCTGGCTAACAGACCAGACCAGACCAGACACTCTGTTAGCCACACCCTGGCTAACAGACCAGACCAGACCAGACACTCTGTTAGCCACACCCTGGCTAACAGACCAGACCAGACCAGACCAGACACTCTGTTAGCCACACCCTGGCTAACAGACCAGACCAGACCAGACCAGACACTCTGTTAGCCACACCCTGGCTAACAGACCAGACCAGACCAGACACTCTGTTAGCCACACCCTGGCTAACAGACCAGACCAGACCAGACACTCTGTTAGCCACACCCTGGCTAACAGACCAGACCAGACCAGACACTCTGTTAGCCACACCCTGGCTAACAGACCAGACCAGACCAGACACTCTGTTAGCCACACCCTGGCTAACAGACCAGACCAGACCAGACACTCTGTTAGCCACACCCTGGCTAACAGACCAGACCAGACACTCTGTTAGCCACACCCTGGCTAACAGACCAGACCAGACCAGACCAGACACTCTGTTAGCCACACCCTGGCTAACAGACCAGACCAGACCAGACACTCTGTTAGCCACACCCTGGCTAACAGACCAGACCAGACCAGACCAGACACTCTGTTAGCCACACCCTGGCTAACAGACCAGACCAGACCAGACACTCTGTTAGCCACACCCTGGCTAACAGACCAGACCAGACCAGACACTCTGTTAGCCACACCCTGGCTAACAGACCAGACCAGACACTCTGTTAGCCACACCCTGGCTAACAGACCAGACCAGACCAGACACTCTGTTAGCCACACCCTGGCTAACAGACCAGACCAGACCAGACACTCTGTTAGCCACACCCTGGCTAACAGACCAGACCAGACCAGACCAGACACTCTGTTAGCCACACCCTGGCTAACAGACCAGACCAGACCAGACACTCTGTTAGCCACACCCTGGCTAACAGACCAGACCAGACCAGACACTCTGTTAGCCACACCCTGGCTAACAGACCAGACCAGACCAGACCAGACACTCTGTTAGCCACACCCTGGCTAACAGACCAGACCAGACCAGACACTCTGTTAGCCACACCCTGGCTAACAGACCAGACCAGACCAGACACTCTGTTAGCCACACCCTGGCTAACAGACCAGACCAGACCAGACACTCTGTTAGCCACACCCTGGCTAACAGACCTTCTTCTAGCTGTTTTGGTGCTACAGCCCTGTTAGCCACACCCTGGCTAACAGACCTTCTTCTAGCTGACTCAGCCCCAAGCTGTCACGGCATGAAAATGTACCAGTGTTCATTCTATGGTTGTATAAGAAAGACAAACCATATCTCTCTCATATAAACTGCAATGATTTGTGGAGGAACTTGAATTGGAGATTTTCAAAGAAGTTGAGTTTGCATGCATAATTATAAAAAAATAGTCCATTATACCCGTTTAGGTACTTTTTTTCCCCCATTAACCCGTTATGCAATGTTTAGCCAATTACAGCGCAGAATGGCACACCTTCCAGCCAATCACAACGGCTAATCATAGCGTCAATTTCGGCATCATGCATGGTAATTTATTCATCCTAAATTTTTGTCCATATCCGTTCTGCTTAAGAAATACCCAATTCTTACCTCTCTTTTGTAAAATGTATAGAATTAAAGTACCTTTTCATTTTTGATCTTTCTAGTGTTCTTTCTAATGCAAGTAAAAAATGAAATTTAAATGAAAAAATAAGGTTATTTTTTTAATTTGTTGTTAAAGAAAATTTAAATTAAAATTTTGTTAAAGACAATCTGATTATATTTTCTTGGCCTTCCTCGTCGAACCACTTTCTTAGTAGTTTTACCTCTGTATAATTAATTAACTTGCCGTTGTATTCAGGGATTTACCCTCATAATCTGATACCTTAGCTCAATTAATAACGATGATGGTTTATATCATTGAATCTTTCAGCATGCTTATCCCAAAGTGTCATGGTAATCTGTTTGTCTCTGGAATTTGTTAAATCAATATTTCTTTTATACCAGTAAGCAATTTCTCCTGATTCTCTTGTGAATTAAATCATCTCGTCGCAGTTTGTACATATACCAATATGTCAACAATTGTCTGGTCTTTCATATTTTCCAAATCAGCAATATTAACGAAACTAAATTGCGGTTGGTTAGAGCCAAAGCATAGACTGGCATACCTTCCAGCCAATCACAATTACCCCTCCCTTTCTGCTGCCATTCTCAATTTTGGCACAGAATGGCAGACCTTCCATTCAATCACAATGTCCTCTCCCTTTATTCTGCCGTCCTCAATTTCTTCACCTCTTCCCTTATGCTGTCCTCAATTTTGCAGTCACTACTAAAACCTCCCATTCAATCACAACGGCCTTTCCCTTTATGCTGTTGTCCTCAATATTGCGGTCACTACTAAAACCTCCTATTCAATCACTGTTGTCCTCAATTTTGCGTACGGGGATATGACTTACTTTTATTATTTATACACTTTTTTGCCCTCATATGATTGGACAATATACGGTAACTTCACACTATATATTGCATATAGGCAACCACACTCCCAGGATTGCATTGTCAAATCCGTGTGCCCCCAGGATTAACTTTCAACATTACCAGTGTTCAATATAGTGATCATCTGTGGCACACTCGTTATGCTCAGTCAATGGCACATCTCCAGCCAATCACAATTTGCGTCTTCAACTTTCTGTCTTCACTTTTTATACCCATAGTCCGGCAGTCGGGGTTGTGGAGTGGAAAATTTGGTATATAGTAATTTTTATTGCCTAAAATATTGTCTATACATACATTCATGAATCCACTTGCTGACCGGCTGTCGCTATTGAGCAATGTTTTAATAGGGGTTTATATGTTACCATACCATCAATCTGAGAATCTCATCGCAAATAACGGGAAAACAGCGACCACCCCTGTTGACGTAGTCTGTCTTGAGAGACTACCATACCATTAACATCCTATATAAAGCAAGATTTTCAAATTTTCATTATCCTTTATGAAGCATGTGACATGTCAAACTAGAGTGTTTTCATGATTCAGAATTTCTGAATCCATTCCAAGCATTAGTTTTGCGCAAAAAAACACTGACCTCATCACATTTGTGATGACGGCTATGGCTGTTTTTCTATTGTCTCATCACAGTTTCACACGTGAAAAAGTGGGTGAAATTTATTGTTGTGCGTTTTTGTGCATTCTTTTCCAGACTGCAAAGCAGACAAGAGGCAGTTAGTCACAGTATTCACCTTCAAATGTCCTAGTCTAATTGTTTTGCACTTTAAGGAATGTGGGCTCCTTATTTAACTATCAGCATGAGATGTCAGGTCATGAACTTCCAGCTGCACCAAGAGAAATGCACAGCAGGTGCCTAATCTGTCATTAATGATTGCAGCTGTCTGTGAAATAGCAGAAAGAAATTCTTTGTTGGAAATTCTAGTCTGTCAAGTCATCAAAGGACCATTGTGGTAAAATATTTTACTACAATAAAGTAGACATATTCTGTCTTGTCATACTAGTGTCACAGACCGCACACAGTGAACACCTCTGGCATTGTCACTTTATAGCAGGGCTCAAAAACACGTCTGATCTGATTGTGGTCAAAAAGTGCTTATCTCTTATTAACCTAAAAGTTCAAACTGAAATTGACTGCACTTTTTTTGCAATGAGAAAATAATTGTGTTAAGTGTTGCTGTTGTTGTAACTGTTTGTTTTTTACTGTTGAGACCGAAGACAAATTTCCACACGTGGACAATAAATTAAACTAACTAACTAAATACGTCATGCCTGGAATAAAAGCCAGGGAGAGTAAGATTTACTTTAATCTGTGGTGGTAATTTGAAGGCTTCACATTTTCTCATCTTTATTGAATTCTTATTTTTATGAGCACTCCTCCTATCTCCCTTGTGTTTGCTGTAGTAGAAGGCACACTTGAAGTACTAGAGAGAGAGGGAGTAGGAGGCATACCATTGTCATAAAAGCAGCTGATCACAGATAGTGTACAATGATGCACAGAAGTCACAAGATCATTCTTTGTTTTTTCTGTCTGAATTATATTAAACACAATCAAATTTTCTGTCAAGTCTTAACCTTTAGTGTTTCATTTATTTTATTTTTCTATCATGAAATAGTGTGAGGCGTGACTAATTATTCAATACTGACTATGCAGAGTACAGTTATTGAGAGTCAGATGTTATCGATTCTCAATGCCCACACAATGAGTTTAGTCTAAATAGTTTACAGATAACTTCCGCAGGTAAACAACACAACAGCATACAGTTATGTCACAACAATACTACTCACGTGCAACAGCAGAGCCGACTTTCAGGCAGTGTCATAACGTCGCGATTGAAACTGACCAAATATCTGCTTACTCACAACATTAAGAAGAACCCTTATGGAGAATTATTGAGTGATGCCTGGGTTACTGGTTTCCAGCAGTATGAAAAAATAAAAGAAAGTTGATGAAAGCTGCCTTTTAATGTGTCAAATATATGCCAACGCTCCTTGCGTCTGCTTACCATTTTACTATTGTCTTTATTTGACCTTTCCCTTAAGTCAATATAGTTTTTATCTTTTATTGTTTTATTGTCACTTAATTGCCAAAAATGGTTCACTATGGCTCTGGAATGTTTTTTTGTATCCTGTGTCCTTTGTATTTTTTCCAGTTCCATTTCTCTTTGCTAAGTGTATTAAGATTCTTGTAGATTTTTGTAGATGTATTTATTCATGTATTTCTTTCTGTGCATGTAGTCCATTAGGGATTGGACTCAAGTAAAACATTGAGCTAACGTGAGAATAGTGACACATTACACTCTGTTAATAGTTAGAGCCAAACACAAGTGGACAGATAATAATGTACCTTGAACCTTGTCTGATACAACCGGCTTTAACATGTCAAGTTACAATGGTTGGTCATGTTCCCATTGAGATAAGAGGTTTACAAATCTCATGGTTTAATAAATGCCTAGGTTAGCCTACATTTTGGGCTGCATAGGCCTATAATATATGCATATGTATGTGAATTAATGTATGCAATTTATTTGACTTGAAATAAGAAATAAATATCCATATTGTAAAATGATATGAATCTAATTCCTTTACACTTTTCCTGCAATAGGCTACAATTAAACTCAGGCTGAAATACACTGTGGATGAAAATCTAAACATTTAATTAAGTTAATATTTAATTTCATAGTAATCATCCAGTGATATGCAAGGTTCTTCCCCCAGCAGCATCTACCAGAGCCATAAACGGGTTGCTTCACGTCTTTGTGACAAAATGAACAAAGATAGGCTAGTTTTTAATTTATAAAAATAAAATGGATGTACAAGAGAATAGATACAGGTTTTAGCCCTGCTAGCCGTTGGACTCTAATGATGGCAATGTCTGTTGGACAGTCAACAGTTTGGTCCCAAACTATATTTATCTTGAAAACTGCTGCCAGGATTGACATGGAATTGCTATGCATTTTCATGCTTCCTGTGGGATGTACAGTGCCGTGCTGATTTTGGTTACACCCATGGCCATGCCAACTTTAGGCCAAAATCTCCACTTACAGTACGTACATAAGATATCTCTACTGGTGCATCACTGCATTCATATTACCCTGGGGGAGAACCCTAACCATTTAAAAGTGACCCCATGGGACCTTTTGTCTAACGGCACCCTCAAGCCAAATTGTCAACTTTGCGTGACAATATTACTCCTGTTAGGACGAGTAATATGAACACTTGTTTTGCAAAAATCAGCCTGCTGGTGGCACTATAATATGCCAATGTGAAAAGGGTGGCATTTCTTTCTCTGCCTAGTGGGAATGTGCCACTCCTGCACATTTTAGATGCCAATCGTACCAAGAAGGATGGAATATGAAAAAACGGACAGATCCTTGTTGATATGACTATAGAGTCAATTGTGTACCTATTTGCGTGATGTTTGTACAAAATCTCTAGGAATAATATAGAAACAAATGTTTTACAAAACTCTGCCTCCTGGTGATGCTATAACTGGCCCATGTATAGAATTTGGAGCATCCAGAATTTGGAGCATCCATCCAGGGAGTGTGTGTACACAGTTTCACGTTGATCCGTCAAACGCTGCCGGAGATTAGCTGTCCACGGACGGACGGACAAACATACAGACGGACAAGGTGCAAAACATAGTCTCAGCCACGCTTTCGGACTGGCGAAGAAAGAAAAAACACGTGTTTGGTTCAACCATCCATGTATCCATGTAAACTTCAACCAATCAATGTGCTGTCAGAAACTGAAAGCGAGCAATGTTATGTTATATTATGTTTGATACACAATACTTGCCATCTTCAGTGATGTTATGCACAGGATGGTCCTGTGTCTCTGACGCATTAAACTAAAAAAGGATGCAGTCTGAAAATAACTTTATGTAGTTTAACAAATTTAAGTCAAATTCGTTTTTGATTTTGGTTGGGTGACTTCAAAATAAGATGGGATATTGTAATGACCGGCCTGTTTGTCCTCGAATAATCATGACAACTCTCCAGAAACACTCACTCGTCTAAACTCTAAAGCATTGCTTCGTAGAGAGGTTCCCGCAATGATTTCTGCATTTGCCCCTTTCACCAAAAACAAAAGGCCTGTAACAAAAGGCAACAGAAAAGGGCTGGTGGAAGGAGCAGTGTGGTTGGCACAAAGATCAAACAGAGTCAGGCAAGAGCTGCCAGGGGCTTTTTGTGTTGTTGTTTTTTGCCACTATGTGGTGTGTCTTGTGCGTGTCTGTGTCAGCTAAAATCACAATCTGCTGGACAGAACCATCTTGGACATGCACAGTCCCAGTAGGCCAAGGAAGACATGCACTCCACCCCAAGTGTTTTTAATCGCCTTCGTGGTGTTCCTGTACCATCTAACTCTTTAACCGTAGGTCGTATAATCAAAATATTGCATTCCTTGTCTCATGAGTCATGTTGCAACTCCCCATTATAGCCCATTGCCTAACTAGACTTAGCACCATTTACACTTCCTTTACAACACACCTTTTTCTTCTACTCCAGATTTTGTTCAAAGCTCATACAAATCATGACACATTATAATTTTTACATTAAATTTTACTTGCTTTGACAATGTAAATGCGTGTTTCCAAATGTCAAATTGAATTGCTATAGTTAGTCATGGATGAGACACAATACACAACCAATTATATACACTTATTACATGGCTTGGTTGATTGCTTGATTCTGATTGGTCAATCGCTGAATTCAGCTGTGTATTATTTCTTGATAACAGACCGCTCCGCTCTATAACAGACCGCTGCCTAATCAAACCAGCTGCACGGCTGCGCCCGCTTGATTTACTGCTGTTTCCAACATGACAGCCATGTAAACACACACACACTGTGACACACAATGTAATTTACAGCTAAACATTGCTCTCAATTTCTTTTTTGAAAAAGTGCTCCAGCCCTGCAGCTGGGCAGACGCAGCCAGCGCAAATACTTTTTTTGTTATGTTTTGGATCAATTTATTATTTTTTCTTAGGTATAATTCACCTTCAGGGTGATTAACTCTGAAAACTCCCTGTCAGTGAATTATCTACCGACAATGACCACCTAGTGAGATATTATCCCGTACATACTTATTTCAATCATTATTTCAATCATTCAATGATGTTGTATACAACAAAATACAACAAAACATTGCAGTAAAATACAAAATAATGATCAATTTACCTTCCAGCTGTAAATTCAGTTCATTCATTCAATATCTGCCAGTCTTCCTATTATTGCAGTCTCTTCCCAAAGTCTTTCTCAATACTATTGCCTCGTCTCTCTCAGTGCCAGTAGCAGTACTTAACACTACCAGGTTACATTGATATGCAACAGGGCCATCCGTGTTAATTTCCGTTGCATCACTCTGACTCCACTATTGGATTCATTGGGTTTGACATTCAGACCACCAAGCCTGAGGGTGATTGTTTTGGTTAGATAGGTTGAATGGCTGTTTTTAATCAAAAGTAGGGGAACACACACACACACACACACACACACACACACACACTCGGGGCAGTTGCCATCAGTGGAACTGCTCAAAAGAGAAAACATTCCCCAAACAAAGATGCCGATTGAAAGTGGTTAAAATGTAGATGCATCGCATGATAGTTGATACCAATGTCCGTACCGAAGTCCTGACGTCACTCGTTCATCCCCTGGTTCGTGGAAGTAATTTCTCTATGGAGAATAACATTGGTTCATCTTAGAATCGTCTCATATAAGAATTGTGGTCCAAAAATAAACAAACTGCCCCGGCGATATTGTCGAGAAGGTGGCTCTGTATAGTTTATAATAGTCAGTCCCTCATATTTGATACAGTCTGTTTCTGATGAAAATGTAACGTAATTTGGCGGCAGTAACATTAGCGATTTTTCACCGTCAGTTGATCAATGCTGTGTATAGGTACAGTATGATGTGTAAATGACGTCAGACTTCGGTGCCTATGGCTCATATCTGTCAGGCACGAAAAATACATCGTCGTTGGTTGTACTTGGAGTTGTAGCTAGCTATATATGCTGTCAGTCAGGCCAAACCCAGCTGCACATAAAGGTGCTAAAATGCATGCAAGTTCATGGTACACACTACACAAATATGATGATGGAAATAATGTGACAAGTACATTTGTTTTGTATAGAATTTATTGGTTTATTATGACTGCACAGAAATATTCTAAAGCAGAATGTTAATGTGACAAAAGTAGAATGTCATAGAAGAGTGTCCTCCCCTTCTAGGCCTAAAAAGTATATGTTAGTCTGGCGGCAACAAATATGGCATTGGCAGACCAACATTACACAGCATTAACCATGGAGTAATCATATCCTGTTATGCTGCAGTTTCATGTCCTAGGTTAACCCCACAACATTATTAACATGTGCATCTACTCATCACCACACAGTAGACCATGACTGTAGATACAAAATAACCGCTTTGCTGTCGTCCCGTCCCCCCCCAAAAAACATTGATACAGGTCAAGTAAAAAAGAAGATGTAGGCCTATTTTACTGTATCTGAAGTTGAGAGATGTAAAACTGGCTAGCAAACATACACCACTTGTTGACTTGTGAACAATGGCATTATCCTAAATTTGAGAATGCAAGTGAATGGAATCAGGCGAAGCTGAATACAATACATTCTTGTGGAATGGAGCCAAAGAACAAGTCAGATGTCTATAATAGCTTTATCTGCATATTCTAACAGTGTCCGTGGTGTGGGAGTGACTGGTTTGGGTTCGGTGTTTGGTATGTGGCTTAAAGAGGTTTCTCATCAGGGGCAGGAAGCGACTCCATGGTTGGCTCCATTCCCCAGATCTCATGAGCATACTGGGAAATCGTGCGGTCACTGGAGAACTTGCCGCTGCCGGCGATGTTGTAAATCGCCTTCTTGGTCCATTCCTTGGGGTCCTGATGGGAGAAGAATATTGCTTGATTGAATCATCTATTCATTCCTCATCAGTTGATTTTCCAAGGTATTTGTTTTGTTTGTTGAAGATGATAGTTGAAGGCTCAAAGTTGTGCCTTCAACTTCAACCCAGCCCCGGCCCACAAGTTGGGAATCGCTCGTATACTGTATGTATGCAACTTAATATGGCACAAGGATTAAATGCTCCATTTTAATGTCATTCTGCAGCGGATATCTACAGTGGCAGACATGCATTATTGCGAACGCAGTGATTGCGTACTAACTATGAGACCTATGAGACCTAGCAGAACATGTCTGTGTGCCTGTGTGTCTGTGTGTGTGTCACGCTGTAACACCACCCACCCGCCACCAGATGGCGCAGCTGTATCACACACAAAACACACACACACACACACACACACACACACACACACACACACACACACACACACACACACACACACACACAAACTTAACTTAAAAAAAACTTAACTTAAAAAAAAACTTTAAAAAAAAACACATACGCACGCACACATACACACTAAAAAAAGAACTTAAAAAAAACCTTAAATAAAACTTTTAAAAAAAAACACACATACGCACGCACACATACACACTAAAAAAATAACTTAAAAAAAAACTTAACTTAAAAAAATAATAATAAAAAAAAGATAACTTAAAAAAAACCTTAAAAAACTACATAATTTATTCTAATTGTTATTGCAATTTACGAGCTGCGTTCGCTTCCCGCGTTCGCGCGTCTTACTTGTATATATTAATTAGAGCAATGTACAGTATCGAATTATGTGATTTATGAAATGAAACTAATCTCATATGGCATAGATCACAAAGTGATGAGAGATAAAACATTTAATTCATTAGCCCAGTAATTTATTCATTCATTAATTTACATAATGTGTAACAAATCTCCTTTCCTGGGCTTGTCCTTTAGCCCGACACTCGGCCCGAATTTTCATTTAGTTTCACTTCATTATTCCTGAATCGCCAGAACATTTTTTTAATGGGCGTGGCTAGCGATTCAGTGGCTGAAGCCAGGATACTTGTCCTGAGCACATAGAGACAATTTCCTAGCAACCTTCATTAACAAGCGGATGCAGTATTAAATCAAACTGAATTGAATTATAAAAGATATATCAGCAGCCTATCATCCAGTCTACATTATTCTGATCATGATGATAATTAATATTATGATCTGAGCAAAGAAGTATTGTGCATTGTGCAAAGAAGTATTGGATAATTTAGGCTTTAATCTCTTGAGTAAGTACTTGGTACTTACCTTGTACAGCTCATTGACTTTCTCCTGGCATTTCATGTAGTCTTCATAATCAGCAAACACCTTGAATCTGAAAGTAACATATTTAATATTGTTACATTGTGATGTTCAATGCTTAACTGTTGAACAGTTGAAGTTATCACACTACACTGACCAAGACAATAAGACCATTATTTTCTTGGCGCACTTTTATTTATTCAGTCAGACATACTAGAACAATACTGAAGTACATTACTGACAATTTTGTTGAATAAAGCTAGACTTTAATGTTTGGTTTGCGCATACCTGTCATGGTGCATCAGCAAGTCCACAATTTCTTTAAACAATTCAGGCTCCTTTGGGCTGAAGAACCCACCAGATATCTGATCCATAGCCTGTTTCAGCTCAGGGATGCGGTCGTAGTAGGACTGAGCACAGTATCTATGCAAGACAAAATAGACAACAATGGAATTCTTTTTTATAATAATAAAGATAAAGAAAAGATATACAGTATATATATATATACACACCCTCTACAAGCGCTAGCATGGTTTCTAACTCAGTGGTTCTAACCCTTTTCAGGCCGCGACTCCCCAAAATAATCATATTTGAATTATATTTTAACTGGGGACCCCCAAAAGTATATGTAGTTTGACTCAGTACCACTAGTTTGATTGTCTATTTTCAAAATGTTTGCCTCTTTCTATTATTTGACAATTTGGCCAATGTTTGACCAGTTTTTGTATAAGTTTGTTTGTTACTTTTAATGATCTTTTTTCTTTATTTTTTTATTATGGAATTATAAAGGTCTTAAAAGTCCTTACATTGGCTACGTTTACATGGACAGTTAAATCCCCTTTTCATTCAGAATAAAAGTCAAAATTAAAACTTGTAAACACCTACAAAAACCTAAATCGGAATGAAAATGGCCAATCTGATTTAAACTTAAATCTGATGTAACTGACCGGTTTATTCCATTTTTAAATCCTATTGAAACAATTTTGGACTCATGTAAACACTCATTCGGATTTAAGTTCATTCTGGTCTTTCTGTGCATGCTTGTTTCCATGTAATTGGTATGGCTATATTATGCTCTTGTTTTGCGAATAATTATAAGTAATTAGACATGTTTAATTTCACATCTCTGAGAGCAACCTCTCATAGGCTACAGGATACATCAAATATAAATTAATATGGCATAAAAGTGTACTGAAATGTGGAGTAAGTTTTTTTTTACCTAATGTTGTGGAGTAGAAGTAAAAGTATTGGAAATACTCAAGTAAACTAGAAATACCTCAAAATTGTACTTTAGTAGAGTACTAAAGTAAATGTACTTATTTACTTTCCACCACTGGACCTAAACATATCCGCCCCACCCCCTATCCAATCGGAAGCCTTCCCAGCCCCAAACCTGATGTGGAATGAAATAATAGGATTTAAAAGTATCGTCCATGTAAACACTCATTCGGAATGACCATTTCCCATGTAAACACGCAGCAAAAAACATTACTTCTGAATTAATTAATTCTGAAGTTTTCATTCTGACTGAAAAAGCCCTCATGTACCCGCAGCCAGTGTCACTTTACTGTGATCTGAAGACCCCCCCCCCCCAAAAAAAAATCATGTACTGGAAAGATCCAGGTCTGTAAAATCAAAGCTTTCTTTATAAAAAAAGAAAGGGAAGAATAATAAAAAAGGGGAAAACCCCACTTGCATCACTTCTTTTTTTAATATTTTTAACATTATGACAAATAAACAAAACGATTCAAATTTATTTTCTTTCTTCAGACAGATTGTTGGAATTCCTAGACACGCAAAGCATATAGTAGGAGAGAGATAATAAGAAGGTACCGGCAGTATTTGAATCCTAAACCAGTAGTGGTACAGTATGTATATGGTCTTGTAGGTAAGCGTCTTAATAAATCCTGTACTTGATCAGATGAAGAAAGGTTCTATACGTTGGGTCCTGAGATGAAGAGTGGAAGCCACCCACTCTTATTGGGTTCCTGAATACAATAATTTCCATAGAATATTATTCATGGTACGTGGTCTTTATCTAGGAATGTTCTGTAGTTATTCAAATGATGTGAATTTGACCCGTGGTGTGTGGCGTGGGATATTATATCCTTCAGACATCCATTATAGGTAATCTAATTTATTCAAAGAGGCTTGTGGATAAAAGGTCTCTCATTTTCCTTCTTCAAAGTGCACTTAGAGTGGCTGCTACAGATCATCACAAGAGGCTTAGCTCCCGATCATGCAATTTACAATATGAAGGGCATGAAACATTTAAGAGTTCAGGAATCCAAACAAAAGCAGGCTGCAGAATTTCGGCTCAATGGCTCTGCGCCCTTTATTTACAAACACATGCAAAGTGTGTTTGCAAATCTAAATGTAAGCTCCATTTTAAATGTATACTGACCACTTTCAATCCGGTGTCCCTATTTAGGCATGTCATTATGGGCATGTAAGAACTTACATGGGATTGAAAAAAAAGATCTACAGGCTCACAACATGACACAATGTGATGCATTGTGATGCACTGTCCCTAACCGCACGCAGAGTAGCCATGTAGTCGGAATGCCTCCGTGTAGTCAGATGTAGTCAGAATGTTAGTGCGTCGGAATGCCACCATGTAGTCAGAATGGTAGTGAGTCAGAATGCCTCCATGTAGTCAGAATGTTAGTGTGTCGGAATGCCACCATGTAGTCAGAATGGTAGTGTGTCGGAATGCCACCGTGTAGTCAGAATGGCAGTGAGTCAGAATGCCACCATGTAGTCAGAATGGTAGTGTGTCGGAATGCCACCATGTAGTCAGAATGGCAGTGAGTCAGAATGCCTCCATGTAGTCAGAATGGCAGTGTGTCGGAATGCCTCCATGTAGTCAGAATGGCAGTGTGTCGGAATGCCTCCATGTAGTCACAATGGCAGTGTGTCGGAATGCCACCATGTAGTCAGAATGGCAGTGCATCGGAATGCCACTCTGTCCCCATTATGATCTTGTAGATCGCATAAACGGTTTTCATTTTGCCAGGGGGTTGTACAGTTGGGACATACAATGTGCAGATCGGTATGCTATAGCATGTTGATATACAGATAAGAACTGCAGAACGTTTTGTTGAGCCAGACTCATATATTGTTTTGGCTTAAATGTTAATTTTTATTTTGCGGCTTTCGCCTTTATTTTCATTCCTTACCCGCCACTCCTGTCCATCGCGTCAACGTCCTCCACCCTCATGCCAAAGATGAAGATGTTGTCCATGCCGGCTTCCTCGGCCATCTCCACGTTGGCGCCGTCCATGGTGCCGATGGTCAAGGCGCCGTTCAGCATGAACTTCATGTTGCCGGTGCCGGACGCCTCCGTGCCCGCCGTGGAGATCTGTTCAGACAGATCAGCCGCGGGGACGGCTGCAGAGAGGAAGACGTTAGCATGGATTTGTTTTTACGTCCGGATACCCCGTCCAGGACAGGCTTCAGACATGCCTCCTCAGGAGATTTGGTTCAGATCTGAACCCATTTGATTTGGCGTTAGGAACCCGTTGCTGACGTCGACCCCAGGCAGGGTTTGATCACACAGTCCGCATGAAAGGCATATGCTCAACTGGTACAGCCAGTGGTGGACACGCGGACAGTAACAAAGTACATTTACTTGAGTACTGTACTTAATACTTTCAGCGCCATTGCCGAAGACCTTTGTCAATTGAAGCCTAATTTTGATACTAAAACTTAACGCCATTCGGCAATTGCGCCTTTATAGTGCGTTCGATTGCTCGAGCCAAAATGCTACTTACGTTAGCCGGTTAGCTAGCTGTGTTGTTAGCACAGCACTGGATCACCCATCTTAGATCGTCGTCGCCATAATAATCCATTCTATCCATTTCTTTCAATCGCCTGTATCTCCTATTCCTTGTCCCAGATGGCATTTTGGTCAAAACAGCGTTTTCACAGAGCTGACGATCTGGAGCTCTGCAGAGCTCCGGTCTGGATTCACAATGTAAACAAGGCCGGCCCAGCTCTGTGTAAATTCCTAACTTAGGACTACTGCTAGTGGAGCGGAAATGGCGGCTTTTCAAAATAAGAGCTCAAATTTAAAAAATGCTGCCGTGAATTAGATCCTAATTTTTCAATAAATGATAGCGCTGAAAGGGTACAGATATCCAAAAACATTTGTATTTTTTGTTTACTTCTCCACTACATTTCAAAATCGAATATTGTTCGCTACTTCTGACTCCACTGCATTTTTAGGAAGGTGTAAAAGTACATTATGAACCAGAAAAAGTGCTCCTCAGAGCACAGGTCTCCACTAGGTCACGAACATTTGTGATGTTTGGACAAAATGTGTAGGACAGTAGGAGTAATATAATGTATATGTGTTTTTTTTTGCAAAAATATGCCTCCTGGGTGGCATTTCCTCAACGTGGAAATGTGCATGCAAAGTTTCACAGGAATTGGACACTGCTCATGATTTGAGGCATTTTGTTCAAAACGGGACACACATGCAAACTTTAGATGTCATTGTCAATCTTAGCCAACCATGATATAATCTAAAAGAAATCACACAGATCCGTCTTGATCACATGACTATAAAGATCATGTGTACCAATTTCGGGACTGTGCATACAAACTTTTACGCAGATCGGTGACTCTTATAGCGCCACCATGAGGCTGATTTTTGAAAAATGTCAACTGGCATTTCTTCCTTGTATCGTGTATTATTATTATTATATATATATATATTATATATTATTATGTACGTGCACAGTTTCACCGTAATCAGATACTGCTTTCATGATTTGCAACATTGTGTTCTAAACGGGCAACGGTGCTGGAGATTAGCTGTACACGGAGACACACACACACACACACACACACACACACACACACACACACACACACAGACAGACAGACAGACAGACAGACAGACAGACAGACAGACAGACAGACAGACAGACAGACAGACAGACAGACAGACAGACAGACAGACACACACACACACAGACGGACAAGCTGCAAAACATACTCTCTCCTCCCATGCCTTCGGCCTGGTGGAGACAATTATCCAACACATGTACTTGTGCACCACTGGGTATAGCTGTGTGTGTGTCTGTGCATGTGCGTGTGCATGTGTGCGTTTGTGCATGTCTGGCCTGCACAACAAATTGTCACATTGAGGTCATTAGTTTTGAAAGCTACAGTATGAGCCTCCGGGGTAGCAGATAAACAAGGGAGGGCCAGTAGAATGACTCACGACTGCAGTAATTATGATTGTAGCGTGTGAGACTGTATCATTAAATGTTCTTTATGTGTTGGGGCGATATGCATGTGATGATGAGCACGTGAATAGACACTCCGTTTTAAATTACAATCTCTATAAGAAGCGTCTTGCGGTGTCGACTGAGTGGGCCAAATGTAATTGTAGATACGGTGAAGGAGGTGGGTGGAGCGGGAGTAATCATTAGAAAGGGAGATGCTGCATACCTTTCTCAGCCAATGTGACTCTGTAGTTCTCCAGGAAGATGACTTTGAGACGGTCTCCAATCACCGCGTCGTTGTTGACCACCTCGCCGATGGCTGTGATGAGACGGATGATCATCTTGGCAGTGTGGTACCCAGGGGCAGCCTGGAGGCAGACAGGCACAGGACAGTCGGATGCATTAAGGATGAATTGAGGGGGTGGGGTTGTGGGAGGATGGGATGTTATGGCAGCTTCATATTTCGCATGAGCTTCACTCTCTAATGGGCTCTATGGGTTAACCACACTCACCATTATGAAGCTGAGTGGTTAACCATAGTGGGCAAAGCCAGAGATCATAGAACTACAGCTACGGTGCACCTACTGTACTAGTGCAACTAGTGTTATGTAGATAGTTGAGAATCAACGTACCTTGCCTCCGATCATAACGGTTCTGGGAGTCCATTGCTTATTTGGCTCCTTCTTGATACCTGAGAGAGTGAGACAGGAGATAGTGTTTCCAAATGGTTCCCCCTGTGACTGTTTCTGTTCGTCTTCATGGCATGGAAATACCTATTTATAATGATGTGTTATACTGTAGATGTCTCTATGATGATGACGGTCAAGTCAAACCGAGGTGAAATATCAATTTCAAGGACCCCCCGGTTTAGTATGCATTACGCCAGGGGTTCTCAGCGTTTTTGGCTGGGGACCCCCAGAAATGCTTGCTACAAAGATTTATATAAATAAAGATGTATTATTTATTATTACAATAACCTTAATAATAGAGAAAATACATCATAAATGAATACTGAAACCAGATATCATCATTAAGGAAAGTTTATGCATGTACCATGTGTGTACTTGTGTAAACTATAGGTTACTTTAGTAACCCCAGTTATTAAAACGACTGAGCGAGGTGAATCGCCCTATGGGGAGTGCCATCTCTGGCACGAACACACAGAATTAAACCATATACTTCACGAACAATTCATTGGTCGGGACTTCTGCCCGCCCTGGCATGATGATCACCCCTCCCCCCGAGGTGATAAGAGATCCCATCATGCCCTGCGGGTCATTCCATGTCAACCAGATTGGCTTCTGCTTAGTTAAGTCAGAAGGGTAGTCTTTCGGGCGATTCACCTCGCTCAGTCGTTTTAATAACTGGGGTTACTAAAGTAACCTATAGTTATTATAAACTCCTTCACTCAGTGAATCGCCCTATGGGGAAATATAAACTCCCGTATAGCTACCTACCAGTTGAACAAGTCCCAACCAACGTCACAGGTTTTCACCTGTGACGGCCAACCCAACCCACCTCTTACCTGGAAGCGACGTCTAAAACGGCATGAGCCATTGCAGACGGCACCACATCCAAGTTATAGTACGTGGCGAAGGTCGAAGGGGACGACCAGCTCGCCGCTGTACAGACATCCTGAATGGGGACACCCTTAGCGAGCGCCCAGGATGCAGACATACCCCTAGTAGAGTGGGCCCTCAAGCCCTCTGGGGGCTCCACTCCTCTCTCGGCGTATGCCAAACGAATGGCTTCCACAATCCACTGTGAAAGTCTCACCTTCGTTATCGGTTTCCCTTTACTTTGGGAAGCCCATGACACGAACAGCTGATCCCCATTCCTGAAAGGAGCAGTTCTGTCCACATAGTGTCTCAACGCCCTGACCGGGCAAAGGCAATTCAGCCTCCTATCCTCCACCGAGGAGAAAGGTGGCGGGTGAAATGCCGCCAGATCGACCGGGGCGCAGCCAGAGGGAAAATTCTTAGGCAAGAACGCGAGGCTCTGCCTAATAGAGACTCTAGAGTCGTTCCCGCTGAATCTCATGCAGCTCGGGTTGACCGAAAGTGCATGTATGTCGCTGGCCCGCTTTGCAGTCGTCAAGGCGACCAGCAGAGCAGTCTTCAGCGTGAGGAACTTCAAGTCCACTGTCCCTAGTGGCTCGAAGGGGCCCTTTGAAAGGGCGTCTAGTACCAGAGTCAGGTCCCAGGACGGGACCAGAGACCTGGAAACTGGACAGGCCCGCCTAACGCCCGCCATGAAACGACGGACTAGTAGGTGTTCACCTACAGTCTTACCGTCTACACCCACATGGTACGCCGAAATGGCCGCCAGGTTGACCTTCACTGAGGATTGGCCTAGGCCTCTGTCCAGGAATTCCTGCAAGAAGGTCAGAATGTGCCGCACCGAAGCCTGAAACGGGATAGCCCGTACAGGTCTGGCCGCACACCAACGTTCGAACACGGTCCAGGCCGTGTTGTATCGTTGTCTAGTCGACAGGGCTCTCGCCCCTAGAATCGTCGTGATGACGTTCGGGGGCAGGCCTTCGGCGTCCAGGTTCAGCCCCTCACGGGCCAGACCCAGAGGTCTAGGTCCTGTGGACGTGGATGGAAGATCTCCTGCCCCGCTTGAGTGAGCAGGTCCCTCCGTAGCGGGAGCTGCCAGGGCTGGTCGTACAAGAGTGGGACTATGTCCGACCTCCAAGACCCCCAAGCGGGGGCCACCAGTAGCATGCATAGGCCCTGAGTCCTTACCCTGGCTAGGGCGGGGGGGATCAGGGGCAGGGGAGGGAACGCGTAAAGTAGGCCCCTCGGCCAAGGGTGAGCTAACGCATCCATGCCCAGGGTCGGGGACCCTGTCAGGGAGAAGAAGTACCGACACTTCGTGTTCTCTTCTGACGCGAACAGGTCCGCCACCGGCACGCCGTACCTGGCCCATATCTGAGCTGCTACTTCCGTGTGCAGTGACCATTCGTGGTAGCGGAGTGGGCCTCTGGACAGCAGGTCGGCTCCTGCGTTCAGGAGTCCCGGGACATGACAGGCTGTGACTGACAGCAGATGCTCGTGGCACCATGTCAGGAGCCTGTGTGCCAACGTATGCAGGCGTAGGGATTTGAGCCCTCCCTGCTTGTTGATATAGCACATTGTCGTGGTGTTGTCGGTTCGAACCAGAACGTGGCACCCCTGGATAAACGGTTTGAAGTGCCGCAGGGCAAGGAAGACCGCCAGGAGCTCCAGATAGTTGATGTGTGCACGTCTCATGGCTCCGTGCCACACACCTCTGGCCGTCCTGCCGTCGTGGGTGGCCCCCCACCCAGACATGCTGGCATCCGTGGTGACGATCTTCCTGGTAAGGGTCAGTCCCAGGGGAACGCCCTCCATCAGGACGTATCTGTTCGACCACCACTTCAGGGCGAGTACACAGCCTGCAGACACTTTCACTCGCCGTGATAGGCACCTGGTGGGCACACCTAGGGACCTTATCCATCTCTGGAAAGGTCTCATGTGTAGCCTGCCCAGCCGTACTAGGGAGATGGCCGATGCCATGAGCCCGGCCATCCTTAGGCAGGTTCGGAAGGGGACTCTCTGTCCCGTCCTGAACAGCGCCACGCACTGTAGGAAAGCGTCCATCCTCGCTTGGCTCAGTCGAGCCGTGTAGGAGACTGAATCCAGTGCTATGCCTATGAAGTCTATCGACCTTGCGGGGACCAGAACACTCTTCTCGTGATTGATGGTGAACCCCAGGGAGGTCATGAGGAGCACCACTTGAGTGGTGTTCCGCGCTGCCTCCTGTGCAGAGTCTGCGCTCAGCAGCCAGTCGTCGATGTAGCTCGCTACGCGGAGACCCAGACGCCGCAGCGGGGCAATCGCCGCCTCGGTGCATTTCACAAAAACCCTGGGGCTCAGGGACATCCCAAAGGGAAGGACAGTGTACTCGTACACTCTCCCCTTGAAACCGAACCTCAGGAATTTCCTGTGAGGTGGGTAAATGGGGATGTGAAAATAGGCGTCTTTCAGGTCTATCGACGTGAACCAGTCGTTCGGACGTATGGAACGTACGAGGGACTTGGCCGTCAGCATTTTGAAGTTGAAGGTCTTGAGGTACCGATTGAGAGCCCGTAGGTCCAGGATCGGACGTAGCCCCCCCCCCTTTTTCTTGACCAGGAAGTAGCGGGAGTAAAAACCGCTGCGACTCTGAGTCAATGGTACCTCTCTGATGGCCTTCTTCTCCAGCAGGGACTGAACCTCGGTCCGGAGAACTTCTGCTGCTGGCCCACGAGCTTCGGAGAAGAGGACTTCTGCGAAAGCGGGCGGTCTCATAGCAAACTGGAGCCTGTAGCCCTTCGCTATGGTGCGTAGAACCCAAGGGGACGCTCCGCACAGTTCCCACTGCGGTCGGCATCGAGCTAGAGGGTTCTCCGCGGCCATGGGGGCCTCCACTGTGGCGGTGGAGCTCCCTGGACGAGAGACAAAACGGGCATGCCCCGTCCGGCTCGTGACGAGTGTGCCTGTCGAGACGGGCGCACTCGGCACCGGAAACAGGTCCTGTCTCGTTGCGTTGGAAGACCCGGGGGTCTTCTTCCACAACGAGCTCATGCCCCCCCGATATTGATGTTGTTTTTGTTTGTCTTTTTTGGGCAAAGCCTTTATTGCAAAAACAGAACATTGTGCATTGTAAAAACAAGGTGCATTTGTGCGAACAACATTTTGAGGCATGTAGAGCCTCATCCGCTTCGGGGGCGGCCCGGGTGTGATGTCCGAGACCACTACATCCTGGCGGGAGCCCGGAGCATAAGGGGGGCTGAGGAGACGTCTGGCCGCGTCTCCCCGAGGCCAGGCGTCGGTCACTTGCGCTGCCCAGAGCCGCGGCCACGCCCGCGCCCGCGGTTGGTAGCAGCTGGAGGGTCGTCACGACGGCGATCCTCGCACTTGTGGGGACGTGTCTTGTTGCGGCCTGAGGAGGGCTTGGAAGAGTCCTGTGGGGCGTCCCTGACCTGACGTGGTTTGAAGCTGGGGCGCTCGCTCGGTTTCCCGGGCGGACGCTGAGGCTGGCGTGGAGGCTGGCGTGGAGGTTGGCGTGGCGGAGGCTGACGTGTAGGCGGCTGCTGGATGTCCCTGAAGGCGTCAACCTTCTTCTGGCTGTCCGCCAGGAGAGCCAGCACCTCCATGTAGCCTTCGAAGAGGCCCCCCGGCAGGATGGCCAGCTTCCGGAGCTTGCCTCTCACCTCGTCTTGTAGGTCAGGTGAAGCGTTGAGCCATCTTTCGCGCTCCTGTAAGATGGCGGACGTCATGGCCCTCCCCACCTGCTGTGTGACAGCACGGTTGAGGAGCACAGATTCATTATGTAGGCGGCGAATCTCCGCCATCTGCTCTGCGTCGGGAGCATTTCCCACCTGTAGGAGCAGTGCCGTCATGGACCCCTGCAGCAGCGACCCTGCGTTAAGGTGCTTGCCAGCGCAAGCAAGGTTGGCAAACGCCTTCTCGTCGAGCAGGGAGGCCTCCCTGTCGATCTTGAGGGGTAGAGCAGGGGTCTTGGTCAGCGGAGTGATGCGGGGCGCGTTCGGGTTGAGCAGGAAAGCGGCCAGGGTTTTGTCTATGACCGGCATCCCGGACAAAGCCACCGAGGCCATGTCCTCCGTCTCGAGGGACAGGCCCTCACGGCTCCGAGGCATCGGAACGGGCTTCAGCGGATCTTCCCACTGGGCTGTAAGGAAGGATTTAAAGCCTTTAGCTAGGGGGAGGATGGTACGAGGAGTAGGTTCTGGGGTGGTGTCCACCAGACCCTGCCACTTCTCGTCCTCGTCCACGGTGAGCTGTTGCTCTGCCGGCCAGGCGCGGTCGCACCTGATGCATGCCAGCTTGTAGATGGTGAGGAGGGAGGTTTCATCCATCTGCAGGGGAGGAGCATTGGCTGCTCTGGCCTGATCCGGGTTGCCTCCTGGGGCAGCCTGATCTCCATCCGTGAAGGTCACACGGAGGGGGGAGGACGCAAGGCGGGCGGACAGGTTGTCCACACGGCAGTCGCCCTCGCAGTCCAGCTCCGGGGAGTCGTCGTCGCACTCGTAGACGGCCTCCTCATAGACGACTTCATCGAGGACCATGTAGTCCGAAGGGGAGCCCTGGAGATTGAAGTCCAGCGGGTCCGCGTCGTCCATGTCATCGGCCCAAGCGTCGTGCTGCCGTTCCAAGGAAGCCTCATAGTCAGGGTAGCAGTCGGTCCTGCTGGCCCTGGCTGCGGTGTAAGGTGCAGCAGGCTGGCGGAGCCTCGGAGGGGGTCGCTGGCCTGCTGCCGGTGGGGCTTCGTTGTAGCGGGCAGCTGAATAGGCAGGCCGGGCCTGTCTTGCGGCAGGCTGCGGCGCCGCACCGAAGGGGTTGAAGAAGGAGGCTGGAGCCCGTTTTTCAGCGGGCTTAGGAACCTTCTTAGGTGGAGCGTAGTTGTGCCCATCCCCCTGGCTCCAGGTGCAGGCTGCGGTCGGTCTGGTGGCGGTGGATGAAGGCTTAGGACGAGCCCCTGGCTGGGGGGCGCTGGGTCAAAGCGGAGAATTGTGTTCTCAGATCAAAACCCGGGTCGTCCAAGTTGGCATCGCCGTCGGCGATGCGGGCCTCAACCCGCTGAAGACGCCGTTGCTTCCGCCGGAAGGAAAGGGGAAGACAGCATGGACAGAAGCCTGGAGCAAGGATGGCCTGGCGAAGATGTTCGGGGCCCAGGCAGAAAGCACAGCTTGTGTGGAGGTCATCTACAGCCAGAAGGTTGGAGCATGACCTGTGGAGACAGACCCTCTGTGGAGTAGCTACAAGGCTACTAGCCTTGGCGCTAGTGGGTGCTGGGTTCTTGTTAGTAGCCATGCTAACTAGAGTGGAGTTCTCACAGAACACTCAAGATAGCAGAAAAACAAAAACAAACCAGCAACAGGCTCTTGTTATCTAGAGTGGAGTTTTCACAGAGCACTCGAATTAACAGAGAAAGTACTGTAACCAAGGTTCTAGTAGTTAGAGAAAGTACTGTAACCAAGGTTCTAGTAGTTACTAGCCGCGGGTCGTCGTGTTGTGGGGTTATTGTTTACACTAATAAGCCCCGTGATGAGGCCTCGTCTTTCGGCGACGGCCTGTCAAAATGCGCTCCGGTTTTTTTTACCGCGGGAACGTGTAAAAAGACCGGAGGTGGAGAGTAGCGTCAGCGGCGAGTTAGCTAGCGTCTTTCGGCGTCGAGTTAACAAGGCAGGCCGCGTCAGCGGTGTGTGTTTTAGCGGCGCGGAGCGTCGGCGGCGAGTTAGCTAGCGTCTTTCGGCGTCAAGCTAACGAGGCAAGGCCGCGTCTAAGGCTTGTTGTGTAAGCGAGTGCTAGTTAGCAGCAACCCGGTCTTACGGCGCGGGAGGAGGCTAACGTTGTATGTTAGCGAGGCTAAGTGGCGTCTCTCGGCGCGGCACCAGCGAGCTAAAGCTAGACGAAGAGGACCGCTAGCTAGAGCTAATAACCGGAGGGAAGAAGCTAGCTTAGCGGGCTAACAAACTTTACACTTGCACAAAAACCTTGACGCTTTTCAGCAACCGGTAAACACTTACGTGATCTTTTGCAAGAGACGTGAAGAGGGCTACCAGAGAGTTTGCAGACGCTGTGAAATCTCTGAGTACAAGCCGAGGGCCCGTCTTGGTGAGATACAAGTTCAACAGGTACAATAACAAACACAGGTAGCGTGGCTTAACGTGCGTTCAGCAAGCAGAAGACAATCGGAATGACCCGCAGGGCATGATGGGATCTCTTATCACCTCGGGGGGAGGGGTGATCATCATGCCAGGGCGGGCAGAAGTCCCGACCAATGAATTGTTCGTGAAGTATATGGTTTAATTCTGTGTGTTCGTGCCAGAGATGGCACTCCCCATAGGGCGATTCACTGAGTGAAGGAGTTTATAATAACTCTTAATTTCCATTTTCCAGCAATTCAGTTGCAAAAAAAGAAAGTTTTTTTTTATAATCTGGGGACCCCCCAAAATAATTTGGAGACCCCCAGATTGAGAACCTCTGCATTACGCCATGGATCGCCATAACTCTTCAGAGTTACTGACCTTAACCTCTGCAATATTTTAATCTTCGTTACACTTAAATGATTTTAACCCAACTTACGATTGAAATAGGTGATGATATGCAGGCAGTTGAGCAGCTGTCTCTTGTATTCATGGATTCTCTTCACCTGGATGTCGAACATGGAGTTGGGGTTGATCTTCACCTTGTAGTGGTCCTCCAGGTGGACAGCAAACTTCAGTTTGTTTTCCTACATTAGTAGAAGATTAGAGCAGGTTAGGAACCTCAGTGCCGTGTATGGAGGTGTGTGTGTGTGTGTGTGTGTTAGGAACCTCAGTGCCGTGTATGGAGGTGTGTGTGTGTTACCAACCTCAGTGCCGTGTATGGAGGTGTGTGTGTGTTACGAACCTCAGTGCCGTGTATGGAGGTGTGTGTGTGTTACCAACCTCAGTGCTGTGTATGGAGGTGTGTGTGTGTTACGAACCTCAGTGCCGTGTATGGAGGTGTGTGTGTGTGTGTGTGTTACGAACCTCAGTGCAGTGTATGGAGGTGTGTGTGTGTTACTGTGTTACGAACCTCAGTGCCGTGTATGGAGGTGTGTGTGTGTTACTGTGTTACGAACCTCAGTGCCGTGTATGGAGGTGTGTGTGTGTTAGGAACCTCAGTGCCGTGTATGGAGGTGTGTGTGTGTTAGGAACCTCAGTGCCGTGTATGGAGGTGTGTGTGTGTTAGGAAACTCAGTGCCGTGTATGGAGTTGTGTGTGTGTTAGGGACCTCAGTGCCGTGTATGGAGGTGTGTGTGTGTTAGGGACCTCAGTGCCGTGTATGGAGGTGTGTGTGTGTTAGGGACCTCAGTGCCGTGTATGGAGGTGTGTGTGTGTTAGGAAACTCAGTGCCGTGTATGGAGGTGTGTGTGTGTGTTAGGGACCTCAGTGCCGTGTATGGAGGTGTGTGTGTGTTAGGGACCTCAGTGCCGTGTATGGAGGTGTGTGTGTGTGTTTTGTTTTGTTACTGACAAGATGATACCATCCATTGGTTACTTCACCTGCTTGACTTTGGCAATGTCGCGAATGAATGATTCATCATCAACATACGCCAACAGACCCTTCAGCTGGTCAAGATCACGAACGAAACCGTCTCCGATTCTCTATCAAACACAAAGTCACAAAACAGGAATTTACAATGTGTTGCATTCAGGTTGGTATCTTGGTAGTGCTGCATACTCTAGATTTCTATTCTAACATTAATTTGTGCTTAACCGTAATATCATCCATTCCAATTCGATAATGTATGTTGTAAATTAATTCCCACAAAAGGAGTGAACATAGCAGATCTACAAGCTTGTGAGTTTGTATATCAGCTATTTTCACTATACAAAAATAAAAAGGAAAGGTTTTGAACAGACGAGGTTTCCAACCGACAGTGACAATATGACAGTTGGTACTACCCACCTCAGCAATGACTGCAGCCAGACCAGATACCCACCTCAGCAATGACTAAAGCCAGACCAGATACCCACCTCAGCAATGACTAAAGCCAGACCAGATACCCACCACCAATGACTGCAGCCAGACCAGATACCCACCTCAGCAATGACTAAAGCCAGACCAGATACCCACCTCAGCAATGACTGCAGCCAGACCAGATACCCACCTCAGCAATGACTGCAGCCAGACCAGATACCCACCTCAGCAATGACTGCAGCCAGACCAGATACCCACCTCAGCAATGACTGCAGCCAGACCAGATAACCACCTCAGCAATGACTGCAGCCAGACCAGATACCCACCTCAGCAATGACTGCAGCCAGACCAGATACCCACCTCAGCAATGACTTCAGACAGACCAGGGTTGCACATCAACAGGAAGCGACGTGGTGTGATGCCATTGGTCTTGTTCTGGAACTTATCTGGCTCCATCTCATAGAAATCTTTGAAACTGCAAGCAGGGTAAAGAAACAAACACCACAACGTTCAGTTCGGTTGTCATGTTACCACATAGTATCAGTCACTCTGTTATAGGGCTGGGCAATTAAAGGACGAATGTATCCATGTTCAACGTATCTGCATATAATCACTCCTAGATGGTAGTATTTTTGTCTATTAGGTCTCTGTGGTAGGCATATTTCTGACGGCCCTCCTCTGAGACACAGAGTGAGTAGACAGAAATGGTGCGGCGCCATTTTATAATTACCCAGAGATTAAAATAGGGTGCATTTTGCATCCCAAAACGCAGTTTATAGTTAAGGGATGCAATAAAACAACGACCTCTGCATCCACGGGATGCATTACTGTACTACTGTACTGTTTTTTATTCTAGTTTATTTTGCTAGCTTTAGTTATAATAATAATTTATTCTGTTTTCTACATGAATATAACCACATTATAACGATATAAAAATTTAAGTTAAATACTGCAATTTGTGAAAATGGCAAAATATGGCTCCTAACGTCGTTGAAGTGGGACTCATAAAATGTCCCTGGGACTCATCTAAAAGACCAACCCTGCATCCCGGGACTCAGTACATTGAAAACCTATTTACACATGATTACCATTAGTGAGGAGGACCAGTTATATGAAGATGGTTCATTTAACCGAAAATATATAGAAATCAAAAATCTCCATCCTCTCCATCTCCATCTCCATCTCTCAACCTCTAACACTGTGGATGTCTATCATTATGTCTCATGCATGCTCTGTCGTCTATAAATCCGGCCTTAGAGTGACATGCGGGGACATACATTGTGGCTTTGAGGATGTCAGAGTGGATCCTGGCCACACCGTTGACAGCGTGGGCGCCCACGATGCACATGAAAGCCATGTTGATCGTCTTCTGTCCGCCCTCCTCAATCAGAGACATGCGACGCAGACGGTCAACATCACCAGGGAAGTGGGCAGCAACATTCTGGGTGGAGAAAGTGATAAAGCATGTACATTGTATATGAATGTATGCTGCTACTTTGTGTGCGTGCGTGTGTGCATTATATAATATTGTGCTATTATGTGTTGCCCTTCCTGATTTTGTTTCATCACTTCAGCTAGTTTTATGTCTTTGTGTCTGTTTTAGCCTTAATATGTATCACTATCTATATGCTGTAGTGTAGATTGATTCATTGATATTATTTAAATTATATAATTGATTAAAAAATATATACGCAATTCCACATAATTCCATTAATTGGAAAAGTAATCAATATAATTGTATATAACAGTTAAATAACTGTGAAATAATCAGCCCTAACCAGTTGCAGCCCTAACCTTGACACCAACAAAGTTAACCAGTGCCCAACCTAATGCATACCCAACATTTAGTATTTCCCAATATGGCTATGTGTGTTGTGTGTATGTGGCTCTGTCCTTAACATGTAACTCATGCATGGTTTGGGTTTTTTCATCGTAAACACTGAAGAATCATCGTCTGACGGGAGCAATTGCTGCACTGCACTTTGCACTCTGGAATAATGTGGATTGTTCAATTGGACTAAAATGTGACACAATATAGTGATGAGTTCATGACTCTCCTATTCGATCATCTACCATTTAATACACCTTGTCAGTTGTCACACCTTCTGGTATTGTAGGTCCTGTCATCCAATCAAATTCCTGGTCCTGGCATTTCTGAATTCACTGAATGCTTAAACATTTTAAATCAATTCCCTCCCCACTGTCCCCAGGTTAGTTTTAAGGCCTTTGTTGAGTTGTTAGCATTGATTCTTCCATTTCGACGTGTGCAATAGGAATCCAATGTGGATAGACTGCATTGCCGTCTACACCACTCACCTCCAGGTGGCGACGGTTAATCTCATAGACGATTTCCAGGTGGCGGGGCAGCAAGTGGGCAAACAGAGAGATGGGCCAGCGTTCAAGGGCCTCGGGGAGAACTGTGTGGTTGGTGTAGGCACAAGTAGCCACACAGATAGCCCAGGCCTGCACAGAGACAAAAAGCAGTTAAAACATCAAAGGAATTTGTGTATATTAATAAAATGGGTCCTGCTTTCATGATATACAAATATACAAAAATTATTAAAACGTGCAATATCACTTTACTGATAGTGATATTCATATCAGCAAGCCACACAAAATAATTGTGATTTTTGTTGCCCTCTGCTGTTCATTTGCCACTGAAACACCCTCCTCTAAAAGAAGTAACAAAACAGCTCCGTAACGGTAATAATTACATTAATTCACAAAGATCCAAGAATAACAGAAAGTGGGAAAACACTTGACTTCAGCTCTTACTGCTCTCCGTGCTTACCTCATCCCATCCCAGCTTCTCCTCATCTACAAGCACCCTCATCAACTCAGGGATGGCCATGGCAGGATGAGTGTCATTCAGCTGAATGGCGACCTGTGTGTGCCACATATTCATCACATTCATTATCTTGTTGTGAACTGTGAAGCAATTTGTAAACTCTTGTTTGAGAGCACCAGCAAACAAAAAGGGAACACCCTAACTCGAGAGTACAAATGGACCCGTAAGCGTCCATTTATTTCCATTGGCACTCTCTCATTGTTAAATTAACGTTCAGGATTTTACTGTGTGACATGTGAATCCTGTCATATTAATGAAAAGGAGAAAAAATATTTTCCCTTTCTTCTGAACTTTTCCTCACCTTCTCTGGCAGTCTGCTGAAGTCTGTGCGAACGATTTCCCTTGAGCCAAACTTGGAGACCTTAAAACGTCGGATGATGTCTTGAAGGGTGGCAGACACCACAAAGTACTCCTGCTTCAAACGCAGCTCCTTGCCCTCAAAGAACTGTGGATCAGGACATGTCAGAACTATCACTGAACTGTTCTGCATGCAGGCAAGACTACACTTAGTTTTTACCCCATTCCAATACGTTGCTTTTATATAATGCATATAGATAGATGCACATGCACAAGACACGTTTTACACCAATGGCCACTACCAAAATAGGTTTAAGTAATGCTTTTAAGTGCTACCCTCTGGATTTCTTTTTTATTGCCTCGTTATGATAGGATGATGTCTCAATCCTAATAAAATCTATCAATCAAGTCTTAATATATACAATACAGTTTGAAAGTGCTAATGCACATGGTAAAAGTGAATCACAGGTGGAATTAATTGGAGTAGTTGAAACTATATGCAGAATATGTGGGCTACAGTACTGTAGCCTACATACTGTACAGTATCAGAGTCATAGACATAGAAAGGTAGACGCCTCCTTCGGCTCTGGGGCGTATGTATCTCGAGAGGAGGCAAGCTTCTGTGACGCATGCGGAAGCTTGCCAAGCTTCCACGTGAGTCACAGAAGGGGACGTTTGGTAGGCCAATCAGAGGCAATGTAAATGTTTGTTTTCTCATGCCAATAAAGGTCCTTTGGATTGAATTGATAAGTTCCGGAAAAGACACGATGTGTTTGGCAGTATAGTCACTTGAGTGGCAGCGATGCAGCGTGCCTTCCACACTTCCGCTTGACTTCCGCCTTACAGTGCGATACAGGTCGCTCCAATGAACTGCAGCGGCCAATGAGGCATCAATATTTTTATATGTATGATTTGAGCCATCTGAGCAGCCATCTTTTGGGTAATTGCAGTAGTACTTGAAGTAGCTGTATTTTACCATGGACCAGTAAAGACTTGACTCCCTTTCCCCATTCCCTAAGTTGGTGGCTCCAGTCTCAAAGTGGGGTCCAGGAATCCCCAAGTTATGCGTCTGTATACGGGTTAATTTGGTTTAATTTGTACACTCTCAGAGTTAAATTAATTTTAGATGTAGACTGTAGTCCCAGAAATAAAAAAACTGGGGGTCCTTGGAATGTCTGAGAAGCACTGCCCTATGTGATATAAACAGACATCATTGGCTGTGTGGTGTCAAAGAAGAGGCACTTCAAACATTCATGGATCAGGCACTCGACCTGCAGCCAGCCTGTCATGGCATCAGAATGTGTCACCCATGTGAGTGAGGGAGTGCTGATTATGAGGTTTATTTTTGACAGCTGGCAGTGTGCAGTAATGCACGATGAAACCCCCGATATATAGACTGAAAGCAGAAAAAGGTTAATTATTTTAACATACCTTTATTCTACTGAACTGTTCAGTTTATGCAAATCTTTGTACAACAGGTCATGAATTGTAAGAATCTAAATAAAGTAAGGAAAAAGATTAAGAGTGTTAAGTATGGGAACTACACGTATAAGCCTTATTTTGCAACGTGTAAAACTATCATTTTAACTGAATCCCCACGGCAGACCCAGGAGCTGCACTTATCTTTATCAAACGGCAATGATTAACTCGGTTTTATTCACTGTTGATTCTAATTCCCCAGAAGTCAAAGATAATGCTAGGCTTCTCATATTGTGAGAGGAAACCTTGGAGACATCTGTGTCTTGATCAAAAAGCAATTGAGTTTCTTTCTTTTTTTCAGGTATTTCTGCATTATTTTGACTGTGGAGGGAGACAGTATGGATTGGATACAAAAGGAAAATTATGTGACACAGGTCCTGAGTCAGATTGAAGTTGAGCAGTCTAGTGATGTATTCCTATATGTATTGGTAATATTTCCTTTCTGAATAGATTAAATATGGTTTTGCTGCAAAGCTAGTAAAATACTGCATTTTTCTGTGTCTGTGGTTTTGGCAACTAGAGTACTAAACTATCATAAAGTAGGAATTGAAAAAGTCCCAAAAGGCTAGCACCCAAATTTTCACTTTTTTATTGGCACACACCAATAAACGAACTAAAACGAGTACTTTGTCCTCCGTTTATTTTAATTTTTGGATGTGCTACAAATTGCTACTTTTGATATGTATAATGGATGTTGGTTATACTGTAGGTCTGTAGCACTCCACTGAGAAAACCCATTGCTCTTTTTCTTATTTAGTATCTAAACTATAGAACAATCAATATTATTGATGCAGCCATGAACAGTATATTATTTTATTGTTTTGATCATGTACCAGAGAGAGAGAGAGGAGAGACATGGGGAGGTCCTCACACAAGGATTTTATATTAATATGCAGCGCATGATCAGATATGATTTGTGGCAGCGGTGGCCGAACGGATAGCGGAGCGGTCTAGATACCGGAAGTTTCCCAGTTCGAATCAGCCGTCCGACACGTTAAAATTACCACCGCTGAAATGCCCTTGAACAAGGCATCAACCACTACGATGAAATGTGTTCTATGAGCAGGGCCTGGCTGGAAACAAGTTCTTGAGCTTAGCCCAGATACCCTGGGTAAAATATAGATTTCATTTCATTTCATTTCATTTCATGATCAAAAGGTAATGCTTGCCTGTCACATCCAGACTTTGGATATACTAAAAGATAATTTCAACGTAATGCTCTCATTTATTTCATGAATCCCTATACTTTGCCTGAATTTGATCATGAGCACAAATTCAGGCACAGAAACATTTGATGTATGAAGCCCCTGAGGCACTGTGCAGATCCTAACTGCTCCTGGTCCTAAACTACACTACTGTATGTTCTGTTGGCACTTTAGTTAGTGTAATGTTGCGTTCACACAGGCAGACGCAAAGATGCAGTCTACCATTCATTGTCAATTTTGGAGCAGCTACATGCGTCTTTGCATCGCCACGTCGCTGGCTTCCATTGACAATGAATGGTAGACTCACTAGACTGCATCTTTTACATATTCCCGTGTGAAGCCTGATTTATACGCCGTAGCACGACATAGACAGTGTAACTTGCCAAAAAGAAATTATCTACAATTAAAGCTGCATGAGGCTGCACTTATTTGTACCGAATTGTATTAGGATTCACTGGAGTTGACTACTTTCAATCTGGCATCCCAGTTTCATGCATGTCGTTATAGGAAAATATTCTTTAAAAACAGCAGATCTACAAGCTTTCAATGCATTGCATGATCTCGCATCACGACGTGTTGTAAGCTTATTAGATCTTCTCCAATTTTGCTATTTTTGAAATGGGACTTAAGTGATTAAGCCTGATATATTCTTTATCGTACAACGGTATTGCACAGCGAAAAATAGCCATTCTGAATTTGTACAACTGCTATTTCCAAGAAGAAGAAAAAAAGGAAGACAATTGAGTAGTTGAGACAAAGAACCATCTAAGTCCATAATAATTATCCATATATACATTATGGATAAGTGGTCAGGACAGATAGGACTTTTCAGGAGGGGTCAGAATAAATTATGGCCTTAATGGTTCTTCGTCTCAACTGCTCAATTATTGACATTTTTGCCTATAATGACAAAATAGGAATGCCAGAGTTGTGGTAGCACACCGTAACCCAATCTCACTAAAAATAACCACAGTACTGTGCCTTTTATTTTTTTTATTTTTAAGAGTGCAGAGCCTATTGTTTGCTGACACAGTGGTTTCTTTATTGCTGACCATGGCATATTAAGCCTGGCTTTAGGCTATTATAGTACTACTGTTGGTGTATTGTAGTGCAAATATGATTTAGGGGAGTAAGGGTTTCATATGCATGAAGAGATATATATACTGTGGAAAATATGACTTGTCAAATGGATAACTAGATAGACATTTTGATGTTTTAACACTAGTGTGTCTACGTTGAAATGGCACATGTGGACAGTTGCTCGTGTCATAGTTTGAGTAGATTGATCAGGTAGTGGTATATTAGAGTGGGCTCTTACATTGTCATTGGGGTACAGCACACGGGAGATGTTCTCAGCCAAGTTTCTGTCCAACACAGCCTGAATATAGCCACCAACGTTGACTGTTGAAAAAGAAACAGAATTGAAACACACCCTACAGTTGACAAATGACTATAACTCAAACTTTAGGTCATTTCTAATTCTGACTACAGTACGGTTTAGTAATAAAATGAAACCTAAGTAGAATTAAAAACTCCAAGCACAATTCTCAGTTCAAAAGTATAGGCCTATTAATCTTATTCTCCATTGGAGCTGCATTGCTCTGACAGAGAGTCTTATTCTCTTTATTCAGACCGCAGCCATCTTGCCAGCAAGGTGATACCTAGGTGACACTTCCCATAGAGAGCCCATTCATCCAAACATCCAAATTCATCAGTGTACATAGGTCCTGGCCAGACTACTTATTGCTACACCTTTCCATTACACTGCACAGAAATTGATTATATAAAGGAATAGATGGAATATTCTGCCATGGTAGCACAGCGTTACTATGTATTTATTTCTGTCATGGTACCATGTTTGCTATTTTGCTGGGTTGGGTTCATAGTGAATCAAGCCAAAGTTAATGTGCCAACTTATTTGCCCAATGACATTCATTCTAATTGGGTTCAAATTATTTATTTCGCTTCTAATTAGAAATGTAATTAAAATTCTGATAAATATTAATCTAATTCTCAGCAAAGTAGAATCTACACTTCATGGTAATTAATGGATAAAATGTGCATTTTGAATTTGCATCAGTGTAACACTAGAATAATTCTGTCATGAGTTCCTCTCCATTTCCTGTGGTGCAGTACTTGAGCACTGTACTTGAGTATGGTTTTTTTAAGTAACTTTTGACTCCACTTCATGAGCATATCTAGTATGCCAATCCGCTATTTTCACTATATTGATTTTTCCCTTTTTTTCTTGAAAATATTTTGTCAAAATTGTAATATAGAAATGCATTATAAAATGTACCTTTGAATAATTCTTATAAAAGCAAGTAGTCTACTACAGCACTTTAACTCACAGTACAGTAACATTTTGAGAGGATATATACTATATCCTGATCCAAAATGTTACCTTACTGTGAGTTAAAGTGCTGTAGTAGACTACTTGCTATATACAGTTGGAGGCCATCGATATTGTCCTTTTCTTTTTGCTGAGGTTTGCGTGATCTGCGCAAAAGGACAGTTAACCCATTTTGGGCGGGAACCCCTTTTGGTGTTTTAAACATTATGTTATAATTTAGCTATTGAAAAATAGCAAGATCTACAAGCTCATAGCGCGCCACCGAGTGGCGCGCTACGAGCTTGTAGGTCTGCTATTTTTGAAAAATCGTGAAAATATTTATTTCAGAAAACTGGAGGATTTAGGAGGATTTTTTTTTTATTTTGAGGTCAGGCCTAAATGTGTCAAATGTCAAATGATAAGGGACAATATCGGTGGCACCCAACTGTAGTCATTTTAGACTGTACTCTGACTCAAGTATACTGGGGTTGACTGACACCACTGGACATTGCAGACAGATACATACAGTCTTTAAGGTTGAAGTCACATGGAGCCTTAGCCGACCACAGCCTCATGGTGTTGACATAGTTGTTTTTGTAGCCAGGGATGGGGGTGTCATATGGCAGGGCCAGGACAGTCTGTCAAGAACAAGCACATGCACAGACACAACTTGAGTACAGTTTGCATTTTGGCAATACTTCAATATTGTTAATATTATGTTACACCTATTCATACAGCATACGATTGTATAAGTGCAGTTGCTTGTAGCAAATGTTCTTGTTTGTCTATTTTTATGACATGCTTTAAATAGGGACACTAGGGATCATGTGGTTCAAATGGAGAGGAGCAAGGATATAAATAGCCTAATATTCATTCTGTGGCTGTGTGAATTGTACAGTAGGCTACAATACACACAGCCACATAATGAATATTATATCAGGGCTTAAACTCTCATATACATGTATAATTTTTATGTCAAAAAAATCAATAGTAGCAGAACAAAGCTTAGAATGTCAATTGTCATGATATTTAGCTTTTTTTTGCCTATGACATGCCAAAAACAGGGACTGATTATCAATCACACCACCTGTACTGTACATGTAGCGTAGGTATATGTACGTATACTGTAAGTCATGTCTTCACCTGAGTGTCCACCCATTTCACACCGTCAGGGTGGTGCTCAGTTCTGCCATAGAACTGCACTGGGCGCATGTACTCAGGACGGGCCTTCTCCCAGGGGTTGCCGTAGCGCAGCCAATCGTCAGCCTCCTCAACCTTATCAATGAACCAGCATAACAGAGGAATTCACTTGGTCACTGCATTGAAATGACTCACAAAATAGCACATTTGATAGAGATATTTCCTGAGGAGGAATCAGGGTGAAGATAGTGGTATGGCAGTTAATTGAGGTGAAACTCCAAAACATTTAGCAGTGTAATCCAGGCAGGTCTGTGTGTGTGCTCCCAGATACATCAGACTCCTCAGCGTGATAGAATATAATCTGTAAAACATCAGGGTTAATAATAAATAAAATAAATTAAAACAAGCTTGAGTTTCTAACCTGCCAGCCATTCTGGATTTTCTGGTTGAAGATGCCAAACTCATAGCGGATACCATAGCCATAGGCAGCCAGACCCAGTGTTGCCATGGAATCAAGGAAGCAGGCTGGTGAACAGAGGAGAGGAGAACATGAAAAATGAATGTGGACTTTAAGAGGAGCTCGTCTCATTTATAATGACTGAAACCAAGGACAACAGATGCACGAAATCCACTGGATAAAATGCAATACAGCCGTGGATTTCAAAGTGGGGTCACATGAGAAGGTTTGAGAAGCACTGCTATAGCTCATTTAAGATGTATGAATTCCAGCAACTGGAGCTGCTTACCGGCGAGACGGCCCAGACCGCCATTACCCAAACCAGCATCTTCTTCCATGTCCTGCAGCTCTTCCATGTCCAGACCCAACTACAAATGCAGTAGAAGAACACACAATTTACAACTGCATCAAAAGTTATGTACCCCTTTGTGACGGTTTACAGGAATACAATAATATTATGTTGGAAAAGATAACTATTGCTTATTTTCAATGTACAGTGGTGTCGTGTTCATTACTGGAAAAACAAACCTGACATTGTGAAGGAGGACATGACTGTGCAGTTATTCAGACATAACTTTATCCTGCATATTATTTTATTTTTAACTTTCGGCTTCCATAGCAACATAAACAGATAGGCAGAGCTGTGGCCGAGCTGCAGTAATTGCCTGCAGCTAAGGACAATAGCTAAGGACCTGCTTGACCAGTAACTATCAAAGTGGGGTCTGGGGATCCCCATGGGTCCAAGAGGGGGTCCCCAGCAAAATGAGTTAATATAGGGTCAAAGTCAGTCCTACAGTAACCACTTTAACCCTACTTTATACTTTGTTTATTCAGAAATAACTGATCGACAAGCCTACAATGCATCACACTACAGCGTGTTGTGAGCTATATGAGTTATTTTCTTTTTTCAAACATTTTTGAAGAATTCAGAAAGATTTTCTGTCTAGTGGTTAAGATGTTGGACTTTCACGCGGGAAACCCGATTTCGAATCCCGGGCGTTAGATTGGTACCATGACCCGGATCGGGTTTCCCTGTGGGAGGAGGTCAAAAGGGGGGTGAGTGTAGCAGTGTGGCTCAGAGTCAGAGCCTCTGCCTGATGGCCTCAAAAGTCTATTATCTCCCCCAGTCCATAGGGATATCCCTTTGGTCTAGTGGTTAAGATGTTGGACTTTCACACGGGAAACCCAAGTTCGAATCCCAGGCGTTACAAATGCAGGTCCATGGCACAACATATTTTCAGATGGCGGTCCGCTGCCTAATACACATCAGTTTGGGGGTCCTTGACATGAACATGTTTGAGAACCACTGTGCTAGACATGTCTCACCTGGTATGTAGCCTCATCACAGGCATTCTCCAGCCCCAGGTTCACCATGGTGTTCTGGAGGGTGCGGCCCATGTAGAACTCAAGGGAGATGTAGTACACACGCTAGAGATGGAGATGAGCCAATCACAATATGAGTACATATCTATCTTTGTTTGTTTTTGGCTTTAACAGGGATAAAACTCTTATGTCATCATGAGAGGCAGATTCTCAGTGGGTCAATCCAGTCATTTGGCATTTGTCATTTGGCAATGACAATGAAAACTAGAAAAAGTGCCCTTCTGGGCACAGGTCTCCACCAGGAGGATAGGATTGTGTGTGATGTTTGGCAAAATGTTTAGGAGTAATATTTGTTTTATTTGTTTGTGTGTGTGTGTGTGTGTGTGTGTGTGTGTGTGTGTGTGTGTGTGTGTGTGTGTGTGTGTGTGTGTGTGTGTGTGTGTGTGTGTGTGTGTGTGTGTGTGTGTGTGTGTGTGTGTGTGTGTGTGTGACGCGACTTGGCCTGTTGTAGCGCCACCATGAGGCTGATTTGAAAACTGTCAAGTGGCATTTCTTCCTCAGCCTAGTAGTATATAGGCATGCACAGTTTCACCGCAATCGGACGCTGCGTTGCGGAGTTGTGGCAATTTGTCCAAAACGGGTAAAAAACGGGCTACTCCTGAAAACTTTAGAAGCCAATCGTAGCCAATCAGGATGGATAATTATGAGAAATGAAACAAATCACATGATCACATGACTATGGAGAGCATGTGTACCGATTTGCGTGAAATTTGGAGTAATATTAGAAAATGTGTTTTACATATGTCGGCCTCCTGGTGGCGCTATAAAGAGCAGATGTGAAAAATTCCAGGCAAAGGTTTTTCCTTGGCCTCTAGGGAGTGTGCATACATGGTTTTACACAGATCGGTGCAGTTATAGGTAAAACACAAATCGACCAGTTATAGCGCCACCATGAGGCTGAGTGGAAAATATTCAAGTGGCATTTCTTCCTCGACCTAGTGGGAATGTGCGTGTAAATTTCACGGAAATCACACCATGTGTTCATGATTTGCAGCATTTTGTTTGAAACGGAGCACTCCTGCGAACTTTGGAAGCCAATCTTAGCCAATCAGGATGGAGTGTGAAAAATCTGAAAGACCGGTTTCGTTGAATGGCTCTAGAAAGACTGTGTACCAATTTGCGTAATGTTTGGACAAAATCTGTAGGTGTACTGTCAAAACATTTGTTTTGCACAAAGCGGCCTCCTGGTGGCGCTATAACAGGCCAATGTGAAAACTTTGGGGCAGAGGTTCAGCTCTGGCATTCAGGGAGTGTGTGTGCAGAGTATGGCTGCGATCAAGCCAACGGTGCCAGAGATTAGCTGTTCACAGACGGACACACGGACGGACGGACGGACGGACGGACACACGGACGGACGGACGGACGGACACACGGACGGACGGACGGAGTGCAAAACATACTCTCTCCCCATGCCTTCGGCCTGGTGGAGACAACTAAAACTTAACTTTGTAAAACTATAGAAACTGGATGTTGTGACAAGGTTAACTGCAAAACTGTCTAGGAAACGCTTCAGGGAGTTATTATGCTCTATCTTTATGGTCAGCACTGTGACACCTGAAACGGGCCTTAGCCTTTGCCATTTAGCTTTGTGACTTGCATGACTACAGGGGTGTGACACAGACACACAAGGGGCACACGAAGGGAAGGGGGGGAGATGCAGATAGCTTTGGGGTGTTACGTAACGGCAACATTTTGACCGAGGCAAAAAATAGCTCCTCTGGAGGTTGCTCAAATGTCAGACAGAGCATGATACCCGCCCTGCATTCATTGTAAAGAATAGAGGTGGGCATCTATGTGGGAAGTGGTACAGTATAGATAGGCCTATATAAACTGTTTACTGGCCTCATTCAAGTGTAACTAGCCTATGTGTATTGATACTCTTGAGAAATATGCTCCAAAATCCTATCATTCTGATCAGTGAAACAATTAACCTTAATTTATGCATTTTAGAACTTTAGGTGAACTATCCCCTCATAGTCATTTTTAAGCTTTGTTCAATGCTGTTCAATGAATTATTTCTTGAAAAATGGTGAGCACATCTCTTGAAACCTCTGAATTCTACCCATCTATGTATTTCAATAGCCAGTAGCCATTGCAAAATCAACATTAGAATGTTGAACACCGCACCAACCTGTATGCTGCAAACCTCATTTTACAGATTTGCTGATTAGATCATCTAACCCAACACATACCGGCCTATGACTATTGGTTTACTAAGAATGTCTTTAGTCAAGGATAATCCCTACTTGGTACATACAGTACCAACTGTTAGTTTGGACACCCTCCCTCTCCTAAGATTCTTGTTTGACCTTTGAGGGAATCACTTATGACCTTTCAGTCCAGAACTCTGTAACAAGATGATCAAATTTGAAGGTCATATGGTCAGTGAAAGTGTCCTATGTTCCTGAATTTAATGGATTGATGCGTTGCCAGTGATCATCTTATTGAGATGCCTTGAGATGTATTGCAAGTGATCGTTTTAGTATCTTAAACTAATATGGTGTGGTGTGGTGCGATTCCAATGTTAGGAAATTGTATTTGAAATTATAATTGAAGTCAGACATTCAAGAGGATTTTAAAATATGAAGAGAAGAGCGGAGCAGCGGACCAGCTCAACTGACTGATAAAGACTGGGAAATAAAAATATGTTTATGTTCAAACAAGATGGGGTCAAGAAAAGGTCAAGTTGGGGTTTAAGTTTCAACACAATATAGGCAGACGCTCACTAGTGCAGTTTAAATGTCATGTCATGCCTTGGTTCTTTCATGCATCTGTCTGAGACACTTATAGATTGGCTGTGCTGTGCAGCTACACTAGAGAAAAGGTTGTTACTAGAAACCAACAAAATAAATAAACGTGTATATATACAGTAGTAACACAACACTGTCGTGCCTGATCAGAATGACTGTGACATCATTGAAACAATCTAAAAATCTTTTCTTGTTGGTAAAGAAGAGGATTATAGATGGAGGAGTGTACTGTATAGTGGAAGAGTCACCATAACCAGAGTCTTGTTAAAACTGTTTATTTAGGTGTCCTATATGCTAGTGCTCTTAGATCATAGAGATGACTCATCCATTAAATATGACTACCGTATCTATATAAAGATTATTGGTAATAGGATACGGGGTGAGACTTTAATTATAAAGATCTTTGAATGAATTGTGTAACAGAATTATAGTAAACATCAAATCATCTTGCAAGTAAATCATCCCCTGAATCATTTCGTAGTAATAACTTTTTAAAATAAATGCATTACTGTTATACTTGCCTCAAAGTCTTTCTCATGGTAGTCTACATCACTACATGTAGCAATTAGTCTATTTTAAATAGGTATTCACCTGTAAGTATTCGCCTCTGTGCAACGTGACTGAGGGGTTGGGTTAAAGGTGATGCAGGTGCGATGCAGAATACTTACTTTGGGATCTTTCTCATAGTAGTGCTGCTGCGTTCTGATCCACCTGCCAACCAGGTGGTCACGCACTGTGTTGGCAAGAGCAAAGTAGTAATCCCTCTTCGTTGCCACATTTCTGTCCTTGACCAGCGTGAAGTGCAGGTGCCTGTTGAAGTTTAGCTTCAAGTCTGCAACATTCTCAACACCGGCGAGGCCTCGCACTGAAATCTGCTTCTTCTTGTCATGGTCTGACAGTGGTTTCGACATGATTACTCCGTTCAGGCTCTGACACTGGCTATGGGACGTGTAAACAGGGATACAGCAGGCACACACCTACCCACCTAGTACAGTAATGAAGCAGCAGAAGTACCCACAGTGCAAGGGCATGCTCAGGAATTTAAAGGGGGGTAACTGAATATTGAACAGATGGGTGGAGCATGTGTTGTCCATATTCAGCAGAGGGGTGGGGGTGCTATACTGCAGGGGTTCTCAACACGTGGGTCGCGACCCCTAGGGGGGTCGCCAAATTATTTTGGTGGGTCCCCAAATTATTATTTTCTTTTTAAAAGAAAGGAAACGTTTTTATTTTTTTTGCAACTGAATGGCTGGAAAATGGAAATTAAGAGTTTACATAGTACACAGAGTACATGCATACACTTTCCTTAATGATTATATCTGGTTTCAGTACTATACTAGAATATATTTTCTCTATTATTAAGGTTATTTTTGCAGTCAGTATGTATTGGGGGTGGGGAGGGGGGCGGGGCGGGGGGGGTCGCGAGACATGGCCAAAGCATTTCCAATCAGCAGCAGCTATCCCGCCTCTAGCTGCTGCTGATTGGCCAGGCCGTTTTGTGGCCGGGCATCAAGTCTGCCTGAGAGTTCCCAGATGGGAGCAGGAGGGGGGAACCCAGTGTACTCTCTGCTGCCCCATCTGGCGGAGTCAGGTTATTTCCGGGGGTCCCCAGACAAAAACGTTGAGAACCCCTGCTATACTGTATGGTGAACTAATCAGAACTATAGTTATAATTAATAGTAATAATCATAATCATTATCACATGATGCATACACAGCTCAGGTTGCATTCCAGCACCAGATACAGTAATGCCATGTTGCATGGCAATCTCGAGAGGACACTCGCTTATGTGAACTGTTCTATGATAGAACACCATGTCGTCATTAATTAGACGGTTGCGGTTTGTGGTGTCAGGGAGTGGTATTACACTTCTCCAGTAAATGACCGAGCTGTCATGTACAGTAATTCCTAATATGATTTTCATCTGTCTGCTACTAGGCATAATTGTATAATGTCCCTATTATTTAATAATGTACCAAAACATATATATAAAAAACTTGTAATACAATAATGTCTTAAAACAAGAGTTCAGGTGTTGGACCATGATATTTCCATATTCATGAGGAAAATAGGGTGACTATTGGAATGCCGAATGGGCGTGTGCTTTACAGAGGAGCCATGCTGGAAAATGTTTACGACAGTTAGACGGTACGTGGGGTGTATACTTTTCAGGTTATTTCTGCTATATGAGAGCATGTCTGCCAGTGATTGCGTGAGAGACAAATATGAGACAATAGAGAGAGACAGAGTACGGAACATATTTTAATGAATAAAACATGACTTTAACCAATCTGTAGAGCACAGCATGTTAAAAATATTAACATGCAGCATTATATTATAATGCAATATATTGTATGTAGCTCATACCCTGGCCAAGTAGGTATTCTGTCTCTTAAAGCTGGTAGAAGATTTAGGAAAAGTGTCTGCATCTAACACATAGCACCAATACATAACATTATACAAAACTATTTGTAGAGGATGAACATCTTAAATTGTAATCCTTCGCAGATTGCTCCTTTTTAACCTCCTGTCAGGAGGGATCTTTCAAAAGCACTTTAAAGATGCCGTGATTTCCACCCTAAAACATGATCATCAGGTCTTATTGTTATATAAGGAGGTATGATTTTTTCAAAAAAGTGTACAGTATTTGTTAAAATGTTGTTTTTATGTGGGAACCCCCACCAGTTCATTAAGTATGCCTGGTTTGCCTGGTGGGTGGTGATGGGTGGTGATCTTAGAGTATATATGAATAGAGACGGCACCCGAGTTCTCCTCCCATCCACTTGCATTAAGTTGCTCTAAAGCGCATGAGGCGATTCCACTCCTCCTTCCGGGTAGGAACAGAGTGCATTCTGGGATGGATTGGGCCCAAACACATGAACGCGCTGCCGTTGACTATCATTGCACGCGTTCACGTGCGTTCACGTATGAAACAGCGTTCACGTGTCATCGTGAACGTGCACAATGATAGTCAACGGACCAGCACGTTCATGTGTTTGGGCCCACGCTGCAATACCAAATTCGGCCACTATGTCCATTTCACCTCAGGGTTTCCTCCGGGTGCCGTCTCTATTCATATACTCTAAGGTGGTGATCCACCTGAACTGAAGCCGCACCCACAGCTGTAGTTGTATGATAAAGGGGGAGGGGTTATGGGAGGGGCTGATAATGTGATGTCACTATATTACTGTTTATTTCATTGGCCCGTTTGACTGTCAAGGGTTCAGCCTCCAGGAAGAAACCCTAAATACAAAGTTAATACACCATTGCACATAAAAACGACTCCAGGGTGTCTAATGAAGTACTATCACCTCATAGACACATGACAAACTGGAAAAATAAGAATAAGTGCAGAGAAGATGACATTATTTTCACAAGGCCGCAGTTACTTGTACAATGCTGACTTGTGCTATTGTGCCTTCATGTTGGTCTTTAACTGTACAAATTTAGAATCAATTTAAATCCATGAAACACGTTTGTTGTACAAGCTAGTATGGGTTGTATGACTCATTTCCAGTGACTGATGAATTCGTGATTGCAGTTCAAGTCTGGACCTTGACTTGACAATTAATGTGACGTAGGGCTGGGTGATGTGAGGAATAATATTTATATTGCTGTAATTCTAACCACTGACGTTAACGTTATTTATATTGAAATTTTAAGAAAAAGGAATAAACACCTACAGTATACAGTATATGCTTCCTAAAGCTGGAGATAAATGGTAAATGGTGCATTTATATAGCGCCTTTATCCAAGGCGCTTTACATAGATTGTGCATTACATTCACCCATTCACACACACATTCACACACCGATTGCGGCGGAAGCCATGCAAGGTACCAACCAGCACATCGGGAGCAATTTGGGGTTCAGTGTCTTGCCCAAGGACACTTCGACATGTAGACAGGAGGAGCCGGGATTCGAACCGCCGACCTATGGATCATTGGACGACCTGCTCTACCTCCTGAGCCACAGTCGATATGTAGTTGTACAGTTATTTTAAGAACATTTATTGTGCTAAACTGCAAATGCACCAAGTCTCCGTGCGTACATACGTGTGTACGTCTGTAGCTGGGTGTGGCATGGATGGATCTCCAACTTCCATCGTTACCGACTCGGTGCTCTACAGCACCGGTCTAGTTAGATTAAGAAATGTGAAACCTTCCATCTCTGAAAAACTCTTCATGAAATGCAATAAACTCAAGCTGCAGAAAGTGAAAATATGTCATCAACATGACTTCACTGTCCTAGACCTGGCTAGACCCCATAATTGGCCATGCCTGAACTCCATATATGGGCATAAAAGGGACAGACGGATGGGTACAACGAGTACTCTGACAACAGGTAGAACCGGTATTGCATAACCATGTGGGTCACCAAAGTTATTACTAATTATACAGTACTGATGATAAAGTTTTATTTGCCAATGTTTTTAACCAATAGGGCAACTTTCAAACACAGCATGTTGAGCCTGCTTGGACAGCATGATTCTTATCTAACTATTCACAATGATATAAAAAAACAAACAAAAAAAAACCAACGTGGTTCGGAGAGACATGCTGGAGGAGAGTTCAGTGGAAATGTTGTTCATTTTGTATATAATGAAACATGCATAATTAGCCTACTTCTGAGTAGTTTCTGCGGTGGCTCAACAGAATGCCCAGCCAGTAGATGGCAATGAAATATTACAAATTATAGAACCACTTGCTTGCATCTAAACATGTATCAAAGCCAGGCAACTGCCCTAGTAATGTTAAAAATCATAATAATAATAATATTGGCCATACAGTTCAGCCTTATGTTTATTTTTGTTTAGATATGAATAGCTGGATAAAAAATAAAATAAGATCTATATGTTTAATGTTTGTTTTGTCTCAATGTTTGTTTTACATCATCATGTTGTAAGATGATAAGAGCGCCCCTCACTTCACACAGGTGTGATTTTTTGGTTTACTACTGTATTTATGCCAAACACTGTAGCTTAAAGGGACACAAAACAATATATGTTAATGACGTTTAGAAGATTTAGAACACTTTCCTGGGGGTCTTTTTGTGTGTAACATGTGGTTTTAGATATTTTTTGATTTTAGCAGTGAGCCCAGTGTCTCTGATGTCATGGACAGTTTGGACACTGGCCTCACTTACTTCCTGGACTACATGTTGTCTCAGTAAGACAGCCCCCTATCCACAAGGAGGAGCAGTGCACCAAAGCATTATGGGAATTATAGTCCAGGAAGGAAGTGAGCCCAGTGTCCATGACATCATAGACACTGAGCTCACTGCTAAAATCTAAAATATCTAAAACCACATATTACACACATAAGAACCCCCAGGAAAGTGTTCTAAATCTTCTACACATCATTAACATATTATTTTTTTTGCAAAAAGGGTGAAGTGTCCCTTTAAATGCAAAACATTAAATTAAATTCAGGTTCATGGTCCTCATACAAGTGTACATTGTGTACATTACAGGATGGAGTGCTGTTGCAGCTGTCTCGCTCTCTCTCTCTCTCTCTCTCTCTCTCTCTCTCTCTCTCTCTCTCTCTCTCTCTCTCTCTCTCTCTAACTCTCTCTCTCTCTCTCTCTCTCTCTCTCTCTCTCTCTCTCTCTCTCCTGCAGCAGTCTGATTGTCCTCAACAGTAACCCTTAGATTGGCAAATTGCCACCAAAACATCAAACTGTTGCCCCATTTGACTGCAACATGCTACTGTAACATGTTACTGCATGCTGCCCTACAAAGCCAAAGAAGAACATATTTACAATTAGTGTAATATCACTTATTTGCCGATATCTAATTTGGCTGTACCATTTGAAACACTGTTTCCTGGTAGTTACTGCACTCAGGGCAGTATGGTATGGCAGTATGGTTTGTAACACAAACATCAGTGTACAACGTGAGGCACAGGACAACAGCTCCAACTCAAATGGAATGTTTTTTTTTTTATCAATAATACATTACTCATTTTACTTTTCTTTTTTTTTATTACAGTTTTATCCCACAATTTTGCAACCCATTTTTTTCACCCAGTGTCAATTATCTAATGTAATCCTGGGCGCTACACTTCCTCTGCCAACCTGCAGGGCAGCGGACTGACCTCATTCTTCCTTCTATGCATGAGGAGTCCAAGCTGCTTCTTTTCACCTGACAGGAGAGAGTTTCCCCAGCCAGACCAATGGCCAGACGTAGCGTGTGGAAGGAACACGTTATTCCAACCACTTTCCCCTCCATCAGGTCCCCCGGCTGGCCAGGGGGCCAGTTTAGAGACCAGGATTACTGCATGTTTTTGTAAGGGTATCTACCCTAGGGGACACAGGGAGAATATGCAAACTCCACACAGAAAGGCCCTTTCGCCAACCCCGCCTCGGGTATGGGCACTGATGATGCGGAGGAGAGAACACGCCCCCAGCCCAGCGCCTACAGTGTCCCCAGCGGGAATCGGACCCAGGACCTTCTAGCTGTGAGGCGACAGCACTACCAACTGTGCCATTGAGGATGTTGATATTGATACAAAAACAGATACATGTATCAAGACCTATACCTTCAGTCTATTTGACCCTGCGGGGTCAATTTTATTATTGATCAGCTATTTGTTTGTCATTTATCGACATATGAAGCTCAGCTTCTTCTCTGCGACTGTATAGTCTGTTCTATAATATGGCTGTGAATGCTGGACTCTGTAGCCTGCATGGGCACTACACCAGAATGCTACGTGCAGGAGTAGACCATCAACCTGGATGGTGGCCTACCAAGGGTGAGTGAGAAGATCGCAGCTAGGAAAATGAGGCTGGCCGGCCATGGCTGTAGACACCAGGAGCTCCCAGCTTGCAAGCTTGTGCTTTGGGAACCAACACACGGGCATCGATCACTACGACATCCGTCCTCCACCTACTTAAGTGAACGTACTAAGAAAGATGCGGGGGCGGAAATTACTGGAGAGCTAGGCAGATGTATAGAGGATCGAGATGACTGGAGGATGACCTAGAGAGATATTTGCTCTTTCAGGCTATGCTATACATTTGTGTGTGTGTGTGTGTGTGTGTGTGTGTGTGTGTGTGTGTGTGTGTGTGTGTGTGTGTGTGTGTGTGTGTGTGTGTGTGTGTGTGTGTGTGTGTGTGTGTGTGTGTGTGTGTGTGTGTGTGTGTGTGTGTGTGTGTGTGTGTGTGTGTGTGTGTGTGTGTGTGTGTGTGTGTACACATATGTATACATAACAAACCCCCAGGGGAAAACCGAACCTTTAAGGAAAGCAGAGCCCAGTGGGGGTGCTGTGGGGGTGAGAGCAAACAAGCGCAACCTTCAGTGACTCTGACAGCAAGAGGAAGAACAGTGAATGAGCTGAGCTTAAATACATTGCCACATTGCATACACATCACATGCACACGCCCACGTAAATCTCTCAAGTGTATCTGCTTGAACTATCTCGAAAGCTATACATTTATTTATATCGATACTGTGTCGTCTATTTCGCTAATGTTTTCACACTTTTTGAAAGCATAAAATAAGGCTTAATTGACTGAAACCAGGACAAGACAGCTGTCATGTCATATCACAACATTGATATTCAAAATCCCAGACGATATCTAATCGCATATCAAGATATCAATATTATATCGTTATATTGCCCAGCCGTATTAGTCATTGACAATTCTGTGAAGAAAAAAGTAATGTTCGCACACGGTAAACTGTTCTCCCGTCTTTTTTATTTTAACCAAAACAATTTTTTTTAAAACGTTTCGTCCAATCAAGGGCAAAACGTTTTTCACTTTTGGTTATTAAAATAAAAAAGAGCAGTTTATTGTGTGAGGAGTGTGAGGACATTCCTTTTTTCTTCACTTGATTATTTTTGGGCCCAACATCGTGTTTAAAGAACTGTGGGGATTTTTTCCCATTGACAATTCTTACCATGTTTATTGTGGTCCTTGTCATAGACATCCCCTGCTGTTGCCCTGGGGAAGGTGGAGACAACCACATGCGTCCTCTGATAAACGTGGAGTCAACAGGAGCTCCTTTACACTTTACAATGAAGAGTTTCCTTGGGACAGTATAGGCACACAGAAGTTGACACAGAAGTTTCCCTCCCCGCTATACATGTGCACCGCTTCACCACTCTCTTCTCAGTTATCACTCTGGTGGGCCAACGATCATGAAGTCCGATGCCACAAATAGTAACTCTGACCCTTTACAGTCTATGCTCTAACCCAGTCCCAAAGGCCATGATATTTGAAAGGCATGTCCTGTTAATGTCAGCAAGGGAGGAAGGGCTGGCAGACAACACCGGTATCTCGCTACAATATGAGCGGAACCACGCCATACATGATACAAGTGTGGGTATGGCTGTTCTCTGTTCCTCCCCAGTTCACGTGAGAGTTTATGATACTGTATGCATCTCATTATCACACCCTTATACTTTAAGGTTATGGCTGGGTCTGTTACCTTCAGATCTGAACGTGACTAAGGGTTTCTGAAAGGGTAACTGGTCTCTTGAGTGTCTCTATGCCTAGGTTTATCAAATTAATTTTGACAGACGAATAGTAGAGTTTTAAAATTCTAGACCATTTCCCACTATGCATTGCTTCACGGGAAGAAAAGCAGAGAAAAGGGAACCTTAACAACAGTTTGGCTGGCAGCAGCAGCGAAGAAAAAGGGGAAAAAAAGATTACAGGGGGTACTTAAGGACAAAATACTTTGTTCAAATGACAGTCCGAGGACTCCATGACTGGTCAGAATTTATTATAGACCGTAATTTCTTATAACATCATTTGTAATCATCATCTATGTCCTTTTCCCTCGTGTTCATTTTAAATGATATAGGATATGACCTAATGAACAGAGTATAGCATCGGATGACGGAAATTGAAGCTGACATGCCCTTAGCTCTGACCATTATGATGCACAGATGATGTTTTTACATGTACATGTCTAGTGGCTGATACATCACATGGCACATGGCCCAGAATGCATCCTACTATGAAATAGAGGAAATTCAGTCTGTCTGTAATCAGTCAGTTTGTCCTCAATTCGTTCTCTTGCATTTTTCTCCTCAGTGGGTTGACCAATTGATCTGTCATTGCCTATGGGCATTGTGCATTGGCATATGCCGAGACTGACAGCTGATTTTTCACTTTCCCAAATGTATGCTGTTTATTAGCATTTTGGCTATGGGTTCTGTAGTCATGATCCCATAGACTAGAGGGACAGCTATGGCGTCGTTTTATTGGTAAATGGTAAATGGCGCATTTATATAGCGCCTTTATCCAAGGCGCTTTACATAGATTGTGCATTACATTCACCCATTCACACACACATTCACACACCGATGTCAGGGGAAACCATGCAAGCCACCAACCTGCACATCTGGAGAAATTAGGGGTTCAGAGTCTTGCTCAAGGACACTTCGACACTAACTCTGGGGAAGCCCGGGTTCAAACTGGGAACCTTGCAGTTCCCATCCGGCCACTGCCGCCCCCATTGGTTGGGGTAACATGACCAATCGGTGTATGGGAACATTATGGTATACATGCATATTTCTCCTCGGTGGGTTGGCCAAATTATCTGAAATTTCACGTGGGCATTAACAACTAATTCCCAAATTTAAGCTATTAAAATTTCCCAGAGGCTATGGGATCTGTAGTCACATGCAGTCACGGACACAAAGCTTACACATAGTTGGGGATGCGCAATCGCGCATCTTTGGGTACGGACTAGTTTCATTTCAAACAGTTACAAACAACTATGATACTGTGTATATGATGCTGTAAAATCGTATAAGCTGAGACAACGCAGATATTGTAAGCCATTCTGTTGGTTGATCATGCGCTTGGATTTCTTTCTGTCTCTTTTTTTAGCCACAACATTGGGGCAAAGCTGGTTAAGTTAGCACACAGCGGCTGCTATGCTCATGCACCTTATATATATCTCAGATACTATGTGTATTTTTTCTTGTGGAAAAGACACCCCTTGATTGTACGGCTTTAGGCCTACAGCCTGTAAGTAAGATAAGAGAGACCCTACGGTTGTGCTGTTTGTGAAACAAGCTTGTAAATATCTGGAACCCCTTACTTGTATTGCATTGTTTTCTTAGAAAAATAACACAATGGGAACTATGCACAAAAACGAATTTCATGCACTTTTTCACTGTGACAATAAAGATGATTCTGTTTCTGAAGTCTCATACTAAATGTTTGACCTTTGCAGGGAATCGCAGCAATGAGTCACAAAATATATTAAATACTGAAATATAACTACAAAACTCTCTCTCTGCTAATATTGTGATGTGCATGAGGTGTGTGAGGTTCAAAGGATCACAGCATCATTTTGCAATAGGAATCCGCTTATATTTGCGGGCTGCAAAAAGCGAGACACCACACCATACCATATCACAGGTAATGGACCTCTATATCATAAACTACATTACTCACAGTTAACACAAATATCCCCAAACACAAGCCTCATAGCAAATAATAACACAATAACGCATTCATTCTATTAGAACCACATAGTAGAATGAACCAGTGACTTTCTGATTCCCAGAACATCATCGGTTCACCCACAGGCGGTGCCCATGCAGCCTTTGCATAGAAGTACCCCAACAACTATTAGCAACAACTAATAGAACAATAAGTCACAGGACATTAGACACCCCCTGAGGGAGGCATGCTGGGAAGTCCACCAGGATGATACAACATCAATGCCTAATCAATTCATAAGCACACATCTTATAATACTTTAATACTTTTACAACTATGATGTACATCATATGAAATGACAAGCTAAAGCTGTCTTGGCTAATTGCAGTGAAAATAGTCAATCCACAAGCTCATTAATTTCTGTAGTAGACGTTTGTGCACTTACTGTAGTGTTTGTTCACTTCACTTCTTCACTCTGGTCCTCGGAACTTTGATTACTGTTAGTATCCTGTTTACTGTTGTGCTAATGAATTGTGTTCACCTTGCTCACAAGTGTAATGAATTAATCTCTCATTAAGAAACACTCCAAACATCAGTACTCTGGGTCTCCGAGACTGCAGTTGAGAATCACTGCAATAGCGTACATTTCAAGGACCCCCTTGTTTGATTTGTATTATAGGCCACGGACCCCCATTTTGATACACTCTTAATCTGTTGGACCCCAATCTTCACTAGATTAACCTAACTGTGAGAGCGTACAAATGGTACCATTGCGGGTCCATTTGGTTCCATTTGTGCGCACTCTGAGTTACAGACCCATAAGGGTATATTGGTTCCTAACGTCAATGATTTAGCAGGGGACCCCCTGCCCGGAACCCCCTCAAGAAGCCTTGGTGGACCCCAGAACCCACATTGAGAAAGTTGTGCAATGAAATGACAGGGATGAAACTGTTGGCATAGCAACAACAGTGGCATCTTGTGGTCAAAATCTTATGATGTCAAAACAATCAACACCTTTAAACTACTTTTAGAATCTAGAAGTAGTTTACAGGTGTTGTTTTGGCATCATATTAGAAGGAAATTAACATTATTCCAAACTGTTTAAAATGCTATGACAATGATTCATTGCGGCTCATTTTTGTGAAACAAAATTATAAAACGATTAAAAATGAATTTGGATCACTAGTCAATATTTCCTTTTAGAATGAAGCTACTTACATCCATGCTGTACAACAAGGTACTACATTATACACATCAGCTAAATACAGCTTAGAGTCTAGACACCGTTCTCTTCCATCTCTACAAGACCATAGGCATTCTGACATACATGATCAAATTGGACTCCAAATTCTTCTTAACACTACAATCTGTACAACCACTGCAGTTGTGTTACTTATTTAATATACTCTACCTTACAGATTGGTTAAAATTATTCACGAATAGGTTATAGGTTGCAGCTTTTAATAAGCCGTAAACAAAGGTGTCTTTGAGGAACTCCACTGGGCACCCTCAGAATCTGTGTAGGGCAGGCGTTGCCCACCTGCCCCTGGCAGGTAAATAAAACTTTCGGGCAGATGGCGTTTTCTGTCAGGTTTCCCAACCGGGCAAGTGCTCGTTTGAGAGGGGACGCAACTGTCTATAAACACAACATAAGATATCTGTCTAAACACATGAGCGTGGCTAGAGCGCTCTGTCTTCTGGTCTGTAAAATGTAAAATATGATCACTGTTTACCTATAATGTGCTGATTTCACTGTTGCTACACAAATATAAAATAGCAAGTGTGGACCCATAGTCATATTCATCATAGCAGGTATTTGGCCTTGGCGTTGAGGCGTGACGTTTCTTTTTTTATCGCACACAGATGCACAGTTATTACAATTTTACCTAGCATTTTATAATGGACAATTTACTTTTCGGGCAAGTGGACATGACCTTTGGGCAAGTAGAACATGACCTGTACTTGACTGTAAGTGCCTGAGACCTGTAGGGTATAAGGTTCAACCCATTTCATGCAAATGTTTGCGTTGGCTTTTGGTTTCATTATACTGTTAACAGTGAGGACCACATGACAAACTGTATAGTAGCACAACCTAATTCAATAGACACAGTAATGTTGTCAGCTCGTGGATCAGCATGTTTGAGCTAAAGACGACAGAATTGGCAGCTACTGTATGCAGCATCAGGTGGCAGGGTGACATTGTGGCGCAGGTGTGTCTAGTCTCGCATTTATAGACGAACGGACATCTCCGCCTACCAAATACAATACGGCTGGGGACTTTGGCAGAGACCTTCTATCTCCATAAAAATGTTTTTAACATTCTGTTTATTAAAATTTTAGAAGAGTACTGTATATAACAAAAACAGGAAAAACAACAACACACACACACACACACACACACACACACACACACACACACACACACACACACGCAAGAAGAAACAACAACAACAACAAAAACTCCAATACAATCAATATACAAATCAGCTCATGGTCTAAACATCATCCAAGCAATACAGGCAGGATAATCAGGTAACAGCTAGGTTCAGTCGGGGGTACGAGTGTAAGGCGGTCTTCTATCTCCATAATTAATTGTTTTGTTTTTGTTTTGTTAATAAATTTAATTAAATTAATGGCAACTTTTATACTGAAATACTTTGTGTGTTACACAAAAGTACTGAAAATAGCAGATGTACAAGCTCACAACATGTCACAATGTATTGTGAGCTTACAGTAGATCCGCTATTTTCATTTTCAAGAGTTTTATTTTATTTGTGGCCTATTCAAAAAGTTAAAGAAATAGCCAAAATAGCAGATGTACAGGTACATTACAATGCTCACAATGCATTGTAATGCGACGCTTTGTGAGCTTGTAGATCTGTTCTTTTTGCTTGACTGTTGAACGACCATGTATACCTAGGGCTCAAGTTGTTAAACAAACTAATCGATTTAGGCAATTAATGAAACAAATTTTGAAAACTGCTTCTCATGTATTCGATTGGGTGAAAAATTACAAAAGATGAATTTAGCGAGTCAGTCTGGAAGTAGATAACCGATAGTTGCAGCCCTACTAGTGTGTCCATCAATGACTATCATGTCCTGATAACAACTGTGCAACACTCTAAAGCTACAGTATCTTGCTCACTCCTTAATTGTTACTGCAAATTGGAAAAAGCATCAAATAAAAATGCCTGTAATAAATGTTGCTTACTTGCAATTGTGTGCCTTCTGGCAAGAATACATCAGAAACTATATTATCTCCATCATAAAATAGCCAGGGGCTGAAAATAAGTCTTTGCTTACAGGACCCCTTCCCTCCCCCAGGAACAATCTTCCTGCAAGTGTCAAGAAAGCAGACACTGTCTCAGTATTTATTTCCAGACTTAACTTAAGTCCAGAGGGTTTTAACATTGTGCCCTATGGGCACCATTCACTTTCTTATTGCAAATACAGATAATGAATAGGACTGTGGCAGAGGATGCAATGTGTATTTTCCATCTCAGAGTACATGGTTTGAAATGCAATACTTTAGTGAAACTGTGGAATGGGGGAAGGAGTGCATCCCGGGGTGTATATTTTAACTGTGGAGAGGTGAATGAATGAATGGCAACATTTGGTGTTCTACCATCCAACAGTGTTTTGGGGTGTAGAACATTTTGGATCGTTCACTGAAGAATATTGTATTTATAGACAATAAACTGCACCAGCTGCATAAACTTGTGTGCATTAAATCTGTTCTTTCCAAGGCTCTGCAGCATGATGGTTGAAGGCTGGATTGATACCTCTGAGGGAAATCCTCTGACCATGGACCCACCATGGTTAAGGATTCACTCTGCACCAAGACACTGTTTGTTTGTTTTTGGCTTTATTTATGATGACATTGTCAAAACCTCAAGGATACCCTGCCATACAGTGTTATGATTGCTGGATTATGTGTCCATTAATGAGTCTGTCAATTGCTATAGGCTAACAACAAAAGTTAATGCAAATATTATGCCATTTCTAAGGTGAAATTATCAGACGCGGTTCAAAATGCTCAACCATATAGCTCATATTAATCTAATTCTGATGCAGCTAGAGTACCATTCATAGCAGATACAGCGATAGAGTGTACTGAAATGCAGAAAATGCTGCAGTAAGAATGTGACAATGAGATATAGCCTACAGTACTGTAGGTTTGCCTGAGCTAAACGGCATGCTAAACACGGCATTCAAACAGATAGCTTGAAAGGCAATCTTCAGCTCTGTGCTAAATACTTTCAGCACAGGCTTCTGTAGACATTTAACCTCTTGAAGAAGTGTGAATTAGGTTTTTTGAGGACATGCCTGTGCCCAGACATGCAGTAAGCAATTTGTTTGAACTGCTGGAGACTGTCATTGCGACAGGACTGCATGGCAGAGATGTTAGACAACTAGAAATCTTCACTGAGCTGAGAAGTTTGTCTGTGGTTTTTTAATATAGATTTGCTGTCTTTTTCCTGACACAATCTTCTCACATAAAAAGTAAAAAATTATAATGAGCATTAAATCAGAAATGTTTCTCTTTTTGTTAAATAATTTAAAGACCCACAGACCTCATTTTATGTTCTAGTGTTGAAGCATTGAAAAAGTTAAATTAGGCTCAAATTCTCATGCCTATTTAATTTGCTGTTAGAAAGGCTGAATGGCATCGTTTTGTTCATGTCGATAGATGTAGGTTACATTTTAAATGGGATGGCATTGCCGCCTTCTACATAAAAGTTAGACGAAATAATGGTACAGTATGATATATTAAAAACAGACACAGCAAAAATAGCACAACTTTCATTAAGGTTTCAAAGCTGTGTGTGTGTGGGGGGGGGAGCACGCATGCCCACCCACCCATGCACCCACCCACCCTTTGGTTCCTTTTGTATAGTCTGAGTTGAATTGAATTGACTGTGTAGATGGGGTCATGGAGATAAAATTGGGGTCCTAGAAATTAAAAACACACACACACACACACACACACACACACACACACACACACCCTTTGGTTCCTTTTGTAGTCTGAGTTGAATTGAATTGACTGTGTAGATGGGGTCATGGAGATAAAATTGGGGTCCTTGAAATTAAAAAGATTCAGAATCACTGAATTATTGTGTGTGTGTGTGTGTGTGTGTGTGTGTGTGTGTGTGTGTGTGTGTGTGTGTGTGTGTGTGTGTGTGTGTGTGTGTGTGTGTGTGTGTGTGTGCGTGCGTGCGTGCGTGCGTGCGTGCGTGCGGGTGTGTAAGGTACTTAATCCTCCATGGCAACGCTAATGTTAGTTTGACAGTGAGTAAACATGATTGGTCAACTGGCGCTGACCGCGCCCTCAACCCATCCAGCTACCTACCCAACTATTAGCAGCAAGTGTCGAGGGATTGATGGGGTTTGCTTCTTCTCGGTGCGGTCGGTGGAGGAAGGTCTTGGTTTGGGGGCTTCTCCTCGCCTTATCGGCGCTGTAAAGATCAGGCTATCTTTCTGAAGACAGAGGTCGTGTTATTCATCTGCCGCATCCATCTCTGCTGCTCAGTTTAGGATTTCCCCCCCTTCTTCTTTTCCCCTCTACACACCATCAAGCCTGGGATGATAAAAGCTCGCTGTATCCATGTGTCGGATCGCCGGATTGCACAGGTAATCTACCTCACACACCTCGCACGGGAAAAATGACCTCGGGAACGTTAGGAAAGGATTCTACACTCTGCTGCAGTAGACACATAGAACGATCAAAACGTGGATTTCCCCCCCCAATATGATACTGTGTTAGCGGGATTTGACTGTATCCCAAAATCAGTGATGTTGCTCCTCACCAATTATTGATAGGTAGGCTACTTCTCTGTCGGTGGACGGTGGCTGTGTTTTGTTATTTGTTTTAAGAAAAAGAAAAAACTCCATTCACTAGAAATCGTGTGCTAGTGAATACCTTTCTTTGTTATAATTGTTTACTGCCAGTTAAGGTGGGCTAGGGACGGAGACGGATGGAGTCTACACTAACGCAGCAGCGGATAAACTCGCTTAATTGTGTGCCGGAAGACGTGCCTGAGGTTCGGCTACAGCTGCCTTAGCACCATACAGAACGAAGCGAATGTTGGAACAATGTAATGCCGTTTAGCAGTTCAATATGTGGCAACTGGCAATGGTTTACACAGCATGCAGGTCTCTCTCCGTTCCGATGCAACATTTAAAACTAAAATGTACTGTCTGAATCCCAACCAGCAATTCATGATTTTGGTGACGGAAAGGAATAAGATACATTATCGCCCTCAGGATTATTTTGTGGTAATCAAAATTAGATTGATTCCCATGGAGATTTTGAATGTGCCGTGCCCTATTGCTAATAGCTTGTCCCGTAGGCTTCTATTTTGCAAATTTCGCCGGCCGTATTCACAAAAAACAAATCCAGCACTTGCATTGTTTGCTCCTAAGGTCACTGTAAATTATCTTTAACGACAACAGAACAGGTGAACTATAGGATATTTTCTAGCTACTCAGCTCTTCAATACATATTCAGCACCCCACATGTGGACAGCAGCACATAGAAGCCATGTCTCCATAGGGGCTACTGGCAGACCCCTAGTTACAAAGCACTTGTTTTCTTTACTCAACCGATTGGCTTCAGGACAGAGAGCCATGTGGCCTCCAATAATGCCTCAGTATGAAAGAGTCAGAAGCATGAACAATGACAAACTCTTTCAGTTTTAGTGCAAGTGTTTGTCAATGCAGCCTTTCTTTATGTGCAGCTCCGAATTTACTGTAGTGTAGGTCTCTACTGGCCAAGGGCTACAAGGAAAAGAGCACTGTATCTTGTTGTAATATTTGCTTTTGTTTTCTATTCTATTCTCTTGGCAATTAATTTCCCTGCGTGGTGTTCTTGCCTTGTTTAATTTGCATGGTTAAATCCCCTGTGAGTTTAATACATTTTGTTCTAGCTTTACCATGCTTGTCCTGCAGACTCCTGTGACAATATGGGCCATTTTCCGGGTCGTGCACAAAATCAATGCACCTAATATGTGGTAGTGCTCCTACTGGTTTTCATAATTAACATGCTTGTTTTTCTATTTGCATAACATTTTCTTTGCTAATTAACAGCTGTTTGGCTAGGAGTTTGTGTGTATAGGCATTTTAAAGACTATTAATGGTAACAATGAAAATATCACAGCTGTGAAACATACACTTTTGTTCAAATTCAGCATTGTGTAATGTTTTCCATGGTGTAAGCAAATGGGTTTGCTGTAATCACAGTTTTATAGAATCAGATCCAACAAAGGAACCGCACAAAGAACATCAGTCGTTTTCTCATTGGCAATTTCACTTGGAGCAACAGTTATGTGATATTTATATTGGCATGGCAGAAGCTGATCGTAACTAGGGTATTGAGGAAAGATAAGAAAAGAAAACAATGTTGGTGGTGGTGGTGGTGGTGGTTGCAGAAACAGCCAAGGCAAATTTGAAACTGTGTGGTGGGTGTGTGTCTGTACACAGTAGACCTCCTATGTCAAATCTCAATTACTTAGACATGCGCAGAGGATGCAGGCGTTTATAGATATTGTGTGGCATTGTGAGTCGTGTCGCTTCCTCTCTATCATGCCACCATCAAGGTCGTTTCCACACAGTGAGGGTGGTGGCTCTGGCCTTTTCCACTTCTGGCACCGGCAGAGGAACGGGGGCCCGCGGACCACTGCTGCTTCTAATCAGAGCTGACGCATGACTCAGTTGCATTCCAGCTGCACAGCCGAGAAAAAAATGTGTCCCTGCATTATGAATGTGTGTGTGTGTGTGTGTGTGGGTGGGGGGGGGCTTATTATTCTTTTAATTCATTTATGTGTGTGTGTGCACTGTGCATGCGGCGTGTGTGCCAGCTCTGTTGAGCAGAGCTACACTTATGAACTCAAACAAATTGCTGGGTGCTACAGGTCAGCCTGTGCAATGTGCACAGCCTGTGCAATGTGCACAATGGATAAGAATCTATAAGTAAGACATTCCAGCAGGGAGTATTATTGTCTGAGTTTTGACACCGGTAGTTAAGGGTCATTGTGACATTATATAGAAGAATAGTGAGTCGAATAGGTTTACATGAAGTGTTATTAAATTATTACAGGGCAGACACCGGGGGTACCTGAGAAAAAAACCCACCACGCCACCATTTACAGTGGGAACATGAATGATTTTGAAATGGTTGATTGATATTATAGTATTGTGAAATAAGGGTCAGTAAAATTGCCCGTCATTCTCCGGAATGATAAGGAAGCTGTAATTTTCTGCAAATAGAATTTTCCCCGAGATGCATCATCTCTGTGGGAGCTGTGATACATGGAGATGTGATGATCACCATGTCTGTAATAACCTAGCTACTCTATGCGTCGTTAAGCCCATACTGTAATGCTGCTCCATATATGCACTACTAATACCCCTTTTCTCTGTTCTTTTTTGCTGGAACTCGTGTTAGCAGTTATGAACAACCAAAATAATCACACCCGTGTGAAGTGAGGGGCACCGCACATCATCATGCCGTAAAATAGACACTATGGACCTCATTTATCAACACGGCGTATGCCCAAAAATGGGCGTACACCTGAATCACCGCAATTTCCGGCATTTATCATTCCAGCGTGACTTTGAACTTTGATGTACGCCACGCCAAAATTCACGGCAGGTCGGGAGCTGTCGTTGACTTTGTCGGCACCCGTTTTTCTGTCTGACCAGCTGGCAGGCCGTCACAGGCATCTAAACATATGTATTCACTCCTAAAATACAAAACTAATAAATATTATTATAAAAAAATATATTTTGTATATGAAATTGGTAGGGTATTTCCAAGTCTACAAGCAATTAAGATCGTGCAATTAAAAACAACAACAAAGTTAGATGCTTAAAGGGACACTTGGACCCTTTTTGCAAAAAAATATATGCTATGGAGTTTAGAAGATTTAGGACACTTTCCTGGGGGTCTTTGTGTGCGTGTAATATGTGGTTTTAGATATTTTAGATTTTAGTAATGAGCCCAGTGTCTCTGATGTCATGGACACTGGGCTCACTTCCTTTCTGGACTACAATTCCCATAATACGTTGGTGCACTGCTGCTCCTTGTGGATAGGGGGAGGGCTGTCTTACTGAGACAACATGTAGTCCAGGAAGTAAGTGAGCCCAGTGTCCATGACATCAGAGACACTGGGCTCACTGCTAAAATCTAAAATATCTAAAACCACATATTACACACATAAAGACCCCCAGGAAAGTGTTATAAATCTTCTAAACGTCATTAACATATATTTTATTGCAAAAAAAAAGAAAAGTGTCCCTTTAAGCATTTAAACAGTGTTGGGGGGGGGGGGGGGGGCAGCGAGGCAAGCGGGGTAAACTTTTTTTTATTGGCTTTCCATCATATAACTATGCTTTCCATACGTTGTTTGGTGGTATTGTAGTTGTTCATGTCGCAAAAACGAGGGCGAGGATTGATTTTATAGGGCGTGCCACATTGATTTCAGCTGTCACATTTATCAACGCTATGACCGAAATTACGCAAGGATCAGCTATTTATGATCACTTCATAAATGCCCTGCCGACGTAAGCGTATGCTAAAACCCACGCTCGAATTTAAGGCAGAATTTAGACTCCATTGATAAATGAGGGAGGGCCTATGCCTATTTGCTCAGACACTATGATGTAAAATTCTCCATTCATTGTCAATGGGAATGTTTGTTTAAAACAAATTTGTGGACGGTAACCAAAAGCTGGATGTAGGAGATAAAATACCTGCAATTTGGTTAGGTGAAAGAGATTTGTTTCGGGCTATACAATATAAGATACTCTACAGTAGCTAGGCTACACAAATTGATGTTCAAAGTTATCAGAAAGTGTTTCAAGAGGGGTAGTGTAAAGTTCTACTGAACGTCACTATTCTTATACAGGTATAAGACAATAGACGTCGTATAAGGTATTTGGGGTATCTGCCATTGTCTTGGAGGTGCAAAAAACATGTGTATCCTTTGAGTTTGTGACACAGATCGTATATTATGGCCTAGTACAAAACTAAGTATTGTATAGTGTAGGCAACTAGCAACAAGGAAAATCAAGACTTGCTTTTCATGCCTCCGAGCTACAAAAAGGATGCAAGAAGTACCTTTGTTTGCACCTCAAACACACTCATGTAGCCTACTATCGATTCCCTTCCTTGGATCACACGTTCTAGGGCATGACATCACTGTAGCTAATTGGTGACATCACTGTTTAGCAAATTGTAGTTCTAAACTCAGAGTGTACACAAATGTGTCCATTTGGTGACATTTGTGCATTCCGAGTTCAGTTAACACTGGGGATTTTTGGTTCTGGGATGCCTGAAATGTACGTTGATCCCGTCTAACTTTCCTGTGATAATAATAACCAAGCCACATACTGTATGTAGTACGTAGGTGCTCACCTCACCCTAAATAGAACATGGAATAGTTACATCAGGTGTACCACGTACTGATAGTGTGTGCATAATTGCTAAAGGAAAACACCTGATATGGCAATATATAGGCATGCATACATTGCCATACAGTATACTGATTACATCAGGGATCTCAATATGTGGGGACTTGAGGGAGTGCAGTGCTCACTGCTCGGCACACTGGGGATGTTTGGATCATCATGATCACCGGGACATCATTGACATGAGGGGGGCGTGCTGATTTTTGTGGGGCATGTTGATTTTTCGGGGCTTGCTTTTGGGGGGCATGAATATATGACAAACATTAAAAGTCCATAGACCTGGCTGCTACATGCCACGTCATATCTGAAAGCCAAACGTTGGAGTGGCTAGCACCCTTCAAAAATAATAGAGAGGAAATCCCCTCCCATCCACTTGCATGGAGTAGCGCATACTCCCATTTCACCCCTTCTTCCGGGTTGGAAAAGTGTGAAGGGCGCCTATTTGGGGCCTATTTGCGACGTGTTTTGCATCATATCGCATGCGTAGTAGTGTCACTCCCGTGCGCAATCCCGTGCACAAGCTTGTGAGTTGAGCCCATTGGATGAACTTTTGATGTGTCTGACTCTGGCCCCAGCCGTAATACGCTGCAGTAACGTATTGTATGATCAGCCAGCATGTCCAATGCCATTCAGTTCTCTTGGTTCGACCAATAGGCCCAATTTGACTAGGCAAATGTGGAGATCCAGTAATCCAGAACCGCCGATCCACTCAATATGCCCATATATGGCCATATACTGATGACACCAGGGATCTCCATATATGTGCCTTCAGCTGTTCAGTTGCTGGAGTGGTTTGGAGTGTAGTTGACCGCAAGAAGAATATGTTATTAACAGAGCATCTTTCATCATTAGGATTCTGTGTAATATGTATGTTTTAAGTGCATTTAATACTGTAATTTAGAGTACATGCACACAAAAGTAATTCAAGCTGAGTGTTATTTTACCATACACAGACGGATGGCAAATCTGTCCCTGACTAAAAAACAAAAATAACAGCTGTCTCTTAGAGGACAAAACTATTCCATCCAGGTTTTCTTTTGCATTCTGCGGTGTAGCATTACATTGCAATTGTAACTATTTCAGCAGATCCATCGTTGTGACTGCATGACAGCAGGGGAGAGAGGGGAAGTTGAAACTGTACTGTTGAACAAAATGTGCCCAGGCAGCACAATCAGTGCCCTTAGAGATATGAAACACGATATCCCCCTGTCAGGATATACATTATGCAGTTACAGTACTCAGAAGATTGCAATACAAACAGAAAAGCATTAACGCTAGTGGTCCATGTCTGGACTACAGCATAGATATTAAAAATCTATCAGAGGTGTAAAATAACTAATTGCACTGCATGTCTCTGGACAATGTACCTTTTCTGGCCAGCCCCATATCCGCAAATGCTTCTGTGATCATGTGATGCTTGTACCAATGCACTGAGAGACTGTAAGCAAAGCACAGTGAAGTTTTGTAAACTGTGATTGGCAGAGGCATACCATAATCTGAATCTTTATCTTAATCTTAACTTAATCTTTATCACATCACATCACACAAGTCCAGTGCATAAGGTGCATTAAATAAATGTTATAAGGTGCATGAAAAAAATTGCAATGAATAGGATGCACTATGGAAGGCTGAAATGTCCTTGCACAGGTTGAAAACCAAAAGCAGCATGTATATAGCATCAACGTATCATGTGCAGTTAGTGTCTATGACAACGTGACAATGTTCAAAAAATGAAAACAGCATCAGTTATAAGACACAAACAGCATGGTTTCACACTCGCCGCCAAGATCGTCTTTTTATATTTGTATTGATTGATTGATTTAAAATTGTATTCACAGTTTCTGCTACGAGGATAAAACCAGAAAAAGGGTGCCCCATTTTCAATTCATCAGAATATTTAAAGACGTACAAATATACACTTCTATGAATAAAGGAAAATCATCATATTTACAGAACAAAGAAAGTAAAAAAAAAAAGGGAAAAACGTGTACAGTATGGAAAAATAGGGGAGGGGGAACTTTAAATTTTTTACAGGGGCCAGTTTCGAATTGCAGCCGCCCATAAGTAACCTGACTCCACCAGATGGTGGCGGTATTGATTCACAAGTTCACAACACACCGTCCATCTAGAATTTCTCCTGGAGTAGCTATGAACCGAGCTGGCGTGGTTCGGACCAATCAGCGGCAGCTACGGGCGGGATCTGCTAATCACCTGCCAAGTACGTAGTTTGAAAAAAATGGGCCCGCTTTCTTCAGCGATTGGGCTACAGTGATTGCAGATGGAAGTCGGTTGTGAAACATGGTGTCTTCCATCTGGCGGAGACAGCTTAGCCCATAAGTGCTCTTTGAGAGCGGTTTTGAATAAGTCTAGTCTTCACATTTATTAATGGCTGTTGGTACGGCGTTCCACATTTTAGTGGCATAGGAGCCACTAAAATGTTTCGTTTGAGACGAATTTGGGTTGCACGTGGTTTGTTGAACACCCTTTGGTGTTGTGATTGTGGACTTTATTCACATTAAGGAAGTATTTTGACAGGTACATGGGTAGCGAATCTTGTAGACCAGGCCCATTGCAAGTTGCTGTACTCTGTCGTCAACCCTAACCCATTCCAGCCTATCAAAATGGGCGTGGGTTCTGGGAGTAAGGCCAAGTAGTAGCCTTTCAGGTGCTGTGGTACTATGAGGTGCATGCATATAGTCGAAGAAACGTTGTATGAGGGCTCCTGTTAAGGTCTTCAAGGTATTTTTGTTGACCTCATTGGTCAACAAAAATACCTTGAAGACCCTAACAGGAGCCCTCATACAGATCCTGTACAGGAATCTTGTTATTTGGTTGACATCTTTGATTACCGTACATTGGTAGCCATTTTATCACAGGAAAGATTTGCCTCCAGGGTGGAGCCTACTTAGGCAATTCCGTCTATTCTTGTGATATTATCACCTACTTTAAATGGGAAGCCGTCTGCCTTGCTGAGATTACTATTCGATCCAAAGAGAATGGATTCCGTTTTCCCCAGGTGTAGTTAAAGTTTATCAGCGAGCCAGGTGCAGATTCTATCAAGTTCAGAGTGGAGGGCCTTTTCAACCTGCAATTTGACCCTGTCCGAGACCAGCAGCATTGATTCAGAATGGTCTTGCTGATGTCCACCGTCTAGCAGCATCCCAGTCGCTAGGCAACGCTTGGCTCTGCCTAGGTGCCATGACCAAGATGGCTGCGGCCATAGACTCCTGTAATGACGCGATCTTAAAACTTTCTTCTCTGAATGCTATCTCAGATTGAGGTGTTTGAACAGAACGTCGATGTTAGGGGCTCATGGCTAAATCGTTCGCTACCTCGCGGATACAATATAAACGCTTCTGATTACTTTTAAAATGCCAGTAGCCTCATTAGCTTTAGGCGTTTTCGCTGCCTTTTCATTTTGGGGTCTTCAAATTAAAAGATCCCGGTGTATCCTGCGGCAGATAAGTTGCAGCACCAGGAGTCAATGGTGGCGGTCAATGAGTGTTAATATGTGTTGTTCATTTATACAAACTAGAGTGGTGCCCGTTGGGCACTGTCTGGCCTACTTGGAACGATGCAAGCTGGAAATGCATGCCCCACCCAGTTATTATGTCTGTGTCCCTTTTATGCCCATATATGGAGTTCTTACGCTACGTGGATTACAGACGTACACACACAGAGATTTGGTGCATTTATAGATATAGATAAGATATTGTTCATTCAACTCACTGGCTGCATGAGGCATATTGTATAGGTATAGTTATTCTGCTATACCACATCAATATAAGTAATGTTCATTCATAAAAGAAAAAGTGCATTCAACTTGATTGACTCAAAGTTTGATGCTGATCGATCCAGCGGCATCCAAATTAGCTGTACACGGACGGACATGGACAGGGGTGAAAACATCATCCTATAGGCCTACTAAATATATAAATATTATTATTAGTAGTAGTATTTGACTCTGTGTACTCCTAATCCAGCAAGTGATTAATTGTTTATTGGATTCATTATTTGCACAGATCGCTTTTTTCAAATCGTTAAAAATATAATTACCAATACAGTCTTGAAATATAAATGACATTATTTGAAGGCCATGGAATGCATATTAAAGATCAGTCAATGTAATGACACAGTAATTGTAATTGATTTAGCTTCTCGTTTAATAAATACTTGAACAATAGGTTATATCTCTCAGCTTTAATATAAATTATAAATTATAAATTGTCCTCAGTATAGTAATGCGAATTATATTTTTTATCTACCCCTTCTGTCTCTCAGAGGAGGGCTGTGGACAGTTAAGAAACCTGCCTACCAGTAGTGACATCATCGATGGAGAATTCAAGCAAAAACGTTATTATCCGATAATGGAAGCCGAAAATATAAATATATAATAAAAAAAAATCTTTAGGGTTTAAAGACCCTGTGCAATGGCTATTTGGAGCATTTTATTTTGAAGTTTCACTCTGAAACGGAAAGCTGTGTGTTTTGGAACCAATCAGAACGTTGCATCCCTTCAGGGTATGGGACGTAGCTCTACATGCGCGTGTGACACGTTTGTTTGTTTACATGTCGCAGAGAGACGGGCAGCAAAGCTTGTAGATTATTTCTAACCTATTATTTTCAGATAGCCTACATAATTTTAGCGTGATGATTACGTTGAAAACGAGTAATACACTGTCTCTGGATGTCATATTGAATGAGATTAAAAACGGAGTAGTTTTGTAATCAGTACTGTGCTGTGTTTGGAGGACAGTGGACAGACACGCAGCGATGGGAATAATCCAGGTGAATGAAATCAAGATAATTTTTTATTCATGCAGGACTCGACACGTCATCACGCAGCACGTATTCGTTCAAAGGAAGTAATTAAAATTGAATTTTTATGGATTTCTGATATAAAAATACACAAAGACGGTAATTTTTCCATTGTTTTGGCATACATTGTTAGGTATGCCTATTATATGATGAGCATGAGGTCAGTCCGTTGCTCTCCCCAGGTTGGCAGTGCCCAGGATTACATTAGATAATTTAAATGGGTTACAAAATTGTGGGATACAATTTAAAAAGAAAAACAAATAATAGCAAAGATTGCTGATCTATAAGATCACAACACATCAGCATTGTGAGCTTGTCTCGGCTATTTTCAGTATTTGTCACATGACAACATAATTATATAGGACTTAAGTGGCTAAAACAGTACACTGGCAACATTAGGACCATCAGTGGTTTATAGTATTTATACTGTACTACAGCATTGGATGCTTTCTACCCCCCATGCATTAGGACCATCAGTGGTTTATACTACAGCATTGGATGCTTTCTACCCCCCAACATTAGGACCATCAGTGGTTTATACTACAGCATCAGATGCTTTCTACCCCCCATGCATGCCAGTCATTGTTACGAAACTATGATGCCTGGGAAGAGGGATAGTGAGAAATATCTGCCTCTTCTTCTGCATGCAGCATAAGAGAGAAGCAGAGGAGACATGTAAATAAATCCTCCTCTGTATGCTGCAAGTGGGTGCTTTGGGAAGCGGGTTAGCTAAGAGGCCAATTTGAAATGAGCTGAATACTACAACATAGTGTACAATACTGTATGTTGCAAACAGGTTGAGACTTTAACACCAGTGGAATGTTGAGTACATTTTCAATGTGGCTGATTTTTTTAAGTGAGACAAGAAAAAAGCAACTGTGCATAGAATATGTGCCCGAAAGACATATTGTCCTATATGCTCTATCTAGGCTGTGTGTCTGGACTCAGCGTGGGTAGGGCTGTCACGATTATGGAATTTTACTTGACGATTAATTGCCATACAAATGATTGCGATTTACAATTTAATTGTGTGACATTTAGGCTTTGTAAACAAAAGTTGCACTGAGCAAAACACTTAAAATTAATAATGTATTATGGCTAAAATACTCAACATGTATTACAAAGCCGTTTTACAAGCTCACAATGCGTCGCATGTGTTGTGGTCTTGTAGATCTGCTATTTCCACTATTTTTGAAACTGTATGAACCTTTCTCAAAATGGAAACTATTTTGACGATTATGCAATATAATTGCAATTAGGCAGGCCTGTCACAATTATTACATAACTGCCACACAAATCCAAGGGATTTCTAACTGCCACCCTACCCATACTGACACCCATGCTTATAAGCGTGGGTGTCAATAACTAAAACGGTGTTAATAATTCAAATGTCATATGGAGGTTCCTTCCCTAAAATAAATACGGTTTGCAGATAAAGTTGTGAAAGTGGCCGTCAAATAAATGCACGTCATGTTGAATCATATTTCCAAGCCAACAGGCAGTGTGCCTGAAGAATAAAAGGTTTCATGTCCCTGATGGTGACATTTTGAGGGAAAAAAAGCTATGATATTGATTGAAAAACAAAAAGACACAAAAAGGCAAACATTTCAAAGAGTGGAATAAGTTGACGTACCGCAGCAAGTCTACTGAAGGTTTTGTCACACGATGGCAGAAGGATGTTGAAATAGTACAGAAAATGTTCTTGTAGTTTTGGTAATCAACATCGGTATTCGTGCACGGCATTCAAGCATTATACTACAGGAAATGAGACACAATGACTCCGTATGAGGTGAGAAGCAGAAATAAAAGGAGCCTACATCAGAATATTATTCTGAATGTGTGCTGAATGAGGACATAGTGAATGTTACTGTAGGTGACAGAGCGTATAAACCTGCTGTGTTGTAAATCCGTCTTGGCAGGGACCATGCTAATTTGTAGAAAACAAAATCCTTAAACAAACACTGTCAAAGTCACATTGATTAGCTTGTAGAAATGGATATGTACATACAGTAATAGCGTGTTAATTTGAAATGACTGAACGTTTTTGACAGAGGTTTAAATTGCATGTATCCTTAGGATGTGGTGAAGTACAATAGTAAGATTAGTTCATTTTCCACATTGCTATGATTGTCACGGCAGAATTGTCAAGCTATTGCTGTGCCCTAAAGACTAGTTAGTCACTATCCCCAAATGTAATATTTGTGATCTGGCACCTGAGTGTTCCCATATTTGTTAACACAATCCCTCCCGTTACATTGGGTGGGATCGTGACCCCAGTGCCAGTCAAATGCGGTGGACTCCATGTTGCTCCCTGGAAGGAAAGAAACATGGGAGTTGAGACCAGGAAGTTATATGGCACAAATGGCCCATCAGATGGCGTGATGCCACTGAAAGGAGATAAGCTTGTATACTATATATCATGTCACGTCATTGCATTTTACCTTTTATATTAACGTTTTAACAGCAAGTGGATAAGTAAGTCCCAGCATGGATCATCACACAGACAGTAATGTTGGTCGGACGTGACCATGTACAAGCATCTCTCCTTTCAGTGGCATCATGCCATCTGCTGGGCCATTTGTGCCATATCTATGATTTGTCATGTACAACTTCCTGGTCTCAACTGCGCATGTTTCTTTTCTTCCAGGGAGCAACATGGAGTCCACCATACGGTCTTCGCTTCCCGTCCTCTTTAATTAGTCCTTGGGCAACCCTAGGAAAATTAAAGAGGAATGTGCACAGGGGCGTGGCCCGGTCTCCTGCGGGAGGTTTGCACATGCTCAGTGTAAACAGGAACTGCGATGATGGAGTGTTCCAGCAGAGGTGCTAGATAGAAAGCTCATACCTTGTGATGTAAATAATGAGATCCAGAACAGTAATACAATCAAAGCAAGCATCAAAAGAACATGGAAAATTCACAAAAGAAAAATATACAAAAACATTAACATTTAGTAAATGTACTTGTCCTTTGTCTTTCAGTCTGTTATACACAAAAAGAATTCCACACAGTTATGAAATTGATATACTTTTTTAAATAAAAACAAAATCAACATTGTACTATTCTCTTTTTTTTTTTTCCTTTTTATTATTTCAGTTCAGGGTCAGCAACTCTCATGCACCTCTAGCACCTCTGCTGGAACACTCCATCATCGCAGTTCCACAGTCTCCCGCAGGAGTCCGTGCCACGCCCCTGTGCATGTTCCTTCTTAATGTTCCTAGAGGGCAACCAGGAAGTTTAGCCCCCCTAATATTGTATTCATAGGAGACCATTAGGCTACGGTAGACGGGCGATGAGTTGTTTTCGTCCGTGCATGTAAGAAAAAGGAATAACAACCTTCCAAACACTGGATTTTGGCTCATTTTGAGCAGAAAAAGGACAAATAAGCGCGTGTGCGCGCACGTCGGATCCGCATGTAGGCTATCTAACATGAGTAAAAGCAAAAATAAATAAATAATATGTTTAATTGCTGGATTAAATGACATAATAAATAAAACGGAATTCCACTTTCTTTGCATACATTCGGTTAAAATGTTTGTTTGAGCTTATCATCTAGGTCTAGATCCAGAATAAATATTTTTTCAATGTGGTGCTAATGTTCCCAATCCAAAGCACAATTACTTGCCAAAAAAATCACTGTGATTTGCGCAGTAGAATGTTAGGTCTTCAAAAGCTAATGTACATGCTGGAATCTAATAACGGTTTCAGGCACTGGCATATCGCCTGGCCCTCCGAGCCTGTAGAATATTTGTTGTAATATCCATACATTTAGATGATAATGAGCTTTATTTCAAAGCAGTGCTAACAGTTCTGAAGGGGTAAAGTCACTGTTTGTTATTGTCACAATGTCTACAAAGTGGACCCATAAAGCATTGTTTGATACCAAGCCAATGCAGAGACTTGGATGTTTTTCCAGAGACTTGCTAAGTTGCTCATGTATGAAAGGGTGGGAAAAAAATGTACACACAGACACACAAATATACGTACGGATATACAGTGCGTGCGTGCGTGCGTGCTTGCGTGTGTACAGTATATATGTACACAATAAAATACGCATGCAGGTAGTTTATTTTTAAGGCCGGCTTCCATGAAAGAATCCAGTAACATACCTCAGCATTAGTCAATAAAAGAGCTTGAAGCTAGATGCATGTAGGAGGGAGCATGAAGGTGAAAGTGCAGAACAATGTTAGAAAAAGAGCGGAAATGGAATTCAATCATTGCCAAACAAGCTACAGGGCTTAAGGTAAAAAAAATAAAAATAAAGGAAACCCTCTCATATATCTTCCTCTCCTTCTCATCATGTCACATTAAAGCTGCCTGGAGATTTACATGGATGCAATCCATCAGTGACTGTCTGCTGTATTGGTCTGGGTGTAAATCAAGACATTTGATTAGACACGGATGGACAGTTAGCTGCCGCCTGGCTGTCCATCTATCACTCTGGCCCTTGCTCATGCCTAAACTGGGCCTGTCGCTCTAAAATAGCCTACTGACTTCTGCACAGGGAGGGGAGGGGATGGTAAACATCAGAGCAGTCATTTATTTCCATTCACTTTCTCTGTCTGCAGGCGTCTCTCTCATGGGAAGAGGATTCATGCTAATTTGTTATAGTACGCATTGAAAATCTCATAATGCTGCATTGTAAAATCAATCTTGTCCTTGCCTCAGGCGTCTTCATCTGAAGCGGCTTGTCCCCATGTGTCTTCCTACCTGTGTTGGGAGACTCTGTGCCCATATCAGTGTCAGCTCTCATTGGACCTGAGTGACGCTCTCAGATCCTGGCAAAGATGCACTTGCCTGAGATTTGCCCAAGTTCTTCTGTTGCAGAGTTGTTGGAAGTGTGTGTGTGTGTGTGTGTGTGTGTGTGTGTGTGTGTGTGTGTGTGTGTGTGTGTGTGTGTGTGTGTGTGTGTGTGTGTGTGTGTGTGTGTGTGTGTGTGTGTGTGTGTGTGTGTGTGTGTGTGTGTGTGCGTGCGTGCGTGCGTGCGTGCGTGCGTGCGTGCGTGCGTGCGTGCGTGCGTGCGTGCGTGCGTGCGTGCGTGCGTGCGTGCGTGCGTGCGTGCGTGCGTGCGTGCGTGCGTGCGTGCGTGCGTGCGTGCGTGCGTGCGTGCGTGCGTGCGTGCGTGCGTGCGTGCGTGCGTGCGTGCGTGCGTGCGTGCGTGCGTGCGTGCGTGCGTGCGTGCGTGCGTGCGTGCGTGCGTGCGTGCGTGCGTGCGTGCGTGCGCGCGCACACACATAGGAAGTCTCTTAGCTTCCGTTGATGACTTTCTGGTGGCATTCTCCCCAGAATGAGATCTGACACCGGGGGATGTTCTGTAGTCATGTGTGTCATCATCGCATACGGATCATCGCAGATCTGATTAACAGGGAGATGTCAAGGACAGACATACAGTACATTTGTAGTACTGTAGTGTACAGTATATTGGGATGGCTACTTGAACAAGTACTGCTGATTGATGACACGGACATTTCATTTTTGTACGATAGTAAAACTCGAAGTATTCTCTTCATGTGTTGACAGTTTATAGAAACTGTATTAGACTGTAATACCCTTTTGTAGTACAGGATTGCTGCTGTGAAATGAAGCAGGTGAACTCCTTGTGGGTTGTGTGGACAAAGAAACTTTATCTGTGTTCCAAATGACATGAGGGTGAGTAGACAATGACAGCATTTTTTGGAGGGTTTTGTCTCTCTCAAAATGCTGGTTCATAAGCTTTGGCTATTTGCATTATCCACATTACTGAAATATCAATTTGAAGGATGTGCAATTTTGTGGAGTTTCCCCACAAAGAGGACACCTCTATTTATCTAGTATCGGTATGTGTTGACACGGCAAATTAAATATTTTTTCTTATCCAGAGAACCATATTTCAAACCTATCATTTCTTCTTTTCTTTCTTTCAGCATTTCAGCTTTTTTTTGTTCGAAGTATAGATTAGCACAGTAGAGAGAGATGGGTAGGAAACTACATAATTATATGTATTTGCAGGTGGTCCCTTAAGGGCAAAGAGGTGGGTGCCCTGCGATGCAGGTCCCTGACCCAGAATTGAACTGTGGTCATTGTGACTATAATTTGCACTCTCTCTAACGTTCTGGGAATGCCCTCAAACCTGTCATTTCTGTTTATGTGAGTGTGTAAATGTAATAAGTCTGAATTGAATTAATTAATAGTACTAGGGGTTCCAAATCTCCCCCACACTCGCCACCAAGGGTGAGCATAATTTTGGTGTTAGCCATCATAGCATTATGCAGTATTTCCACTGTAAAAAAATAAATTATTTTAGCAATAGCATACTGTTATATCCCACCCTCCATGTTTTTGCACAGGGTTTGTGTTGTTGTCCATAAAGATAGGGTCTAGTAAATCCATTAAATGATTGTGTTCTCACGTTTTGTGTCCCATAGTTCCCTGTTAGTGAAACAGTATTTAAATGGTCAAAGTTACTGGTATTAAAGTGAGCCCTATCCAATCAAATCACAGTGACTGGTGGACTGCTGATGTTTGTGGAGGAAAGTAAAGATCATGACATAGTTGACTTGAGCAAATTTGGCAGCATGCTTCAAAAGAAGTCAAACTTTTTTCAATTTGCGGAAACGGAACAAGATTTCTGCGAATGAAATTGTTTTATAGTCGATGCAGCCCACTTTAATTCTGAACGTTAGTAGAGCCCACCTGCTGTATACAGTGCTGAAACGGCAGAACTCCACTGTTTATTTTTCATCATCGTCTGACACATTTTGACACAATGTCTCTGAGATTTCACAATTTCTGGCAACAGACACAGTGGACAAAGTGTGTGCTATCTCTCTCCATTTATTAAAAGCCATCTCGTGGCGCGCCCGCTGGCCAAGTGGTCCAGGCGCATGCCACATTGCCACATATAGGCTTTGGCCTGACAGCGTGTTGCGTGTTCAAGCCCCGTTCACGACGACCTTTGCTGCATGTCTCTCCCCATCTCTCTCTCTTTCTTTCCTGTCAGTCTTCACTTCATACTATCAATAAAGGCATAAAAGCCAAAAACAAATCTTTAAAAGCCATCTCGTTGTGTTTTGCAGTCCCTCAGACAGGGATTATAGAGATTTGTACCTTCTAACTAGGGTTTAATCCCGGCCTCCCGGCCATTTCCCGCCCGGGAAATGGCTTCGGGACCCGTCGTCCCGGACGTTGTTGTTTTTTCTTGTTAGAAATTACACTAAAGGAGTTTTCACACAGTGCGCGTTCTTTCCCCTGATCTATGAGTGGTCAAATGTCCAATCTGAACCCTCCCATCATTTTCAAACATGTTTGATGATATTTATGTGGAATTATGGATCACACTCGAGGGCTGCAACGGGAGCCAGCGAGACCCAACATAAATGTTGGCGGCGCGGGCGGTATTTAAATACCTGCGGGCGGGCATGGGCGGTCAAGATAAAATCAGCGGGACTCCCAACTATCTCTCCCAATATAATAATCACTAATCAGTGTGCTGTGCACTGGCCGTGCTGGCTATTTTAACACCCAATCGGACTTTTCATAAAGATAAAGATCACATTCTCAACATTCAACATGCAGCGGAGAAGGGGACCCACTGCTCAAAGGGTGAAAGACCATAGCTAATCTATGTGAAAGACGTGAGGTTGTTTATTTTTTCCCCCGTGCTTCGACAGTCACATTAGTGCAAACTCCTTAACCCATTTTGGGGCGGGAACCCCTTTTGGTGTTAGCATTATGTTATGCTTTAGCTATTGAAAAATAGCAGATCTACAAGCTCATATCGTGCCACCGAGTGGCGCGCTACGAGCTTGTAGGTCTGCTATTTTTGAAAAATCGAAGATCGACTGACATAGAAACATAGCTTTTTCAGAAAACTGTCAGGATGTAGAAGACATTTTTAGAATCTGATCTCAGGTCACTTTTTCCTGAATAGCGTAGTATGCCTATAACATTAATATTTTAATTTAATAATTTAATTGTAGGCTATATGTTCATGTCCAAAAAATATCACTACTACAAGTATCTATATAAATGCATTTTGGTGGGCACTTTTTTTCTTCTCTCTTATTTTTTTTCTGACAGGAATTCCCGCGGGAGCCCGGGAAAAGGTCCGCAAATTCCCGGGAATTAAAATGAGCCAAATCCGGGAAAATATTAAACCCTACTTATAACCTCCTTAGCCAACCTTTCTTCGAAACCTGTCTACGACATGTTGCTGGCAGATTGTGGGGAATTAAAGAATATAAATCATGAGCACCTTACGTTTCTGACATTAGTAAAAAGTGCTGAAACGAACATCGGCAAGGCAGTGGGTTTGTTCGGTCTCCGCATTGACGTCATTGACCCCACCGAACTTAGTTTAACTTGTCAGACAGGAAGTATGCTGCAGCCTTAAGACTATTGTAGCCACTGCCACTAAATGTAAATTTACAATGCAAGCAATTATGCAGATGAGAGATGTAATTTGCACAGTGTGACCAGGCTATTGCATTGAGCCTAATGAATAGAAGGTGTGTGAGGCAGGTTTAATCTTAAGGTGGTAAATGTCATCATAAAAAACTCATTGCAGTCTGGTGGCGTATGTGTTCACTTGTGTTGATATAGCGCAACAATAAAATATAATTTAAAATAACATGCAATTGATACAGGTACTGAGGTTGTCATCCAATAGCACTTATAGCAGTCATACACCTATTACACATTTAAAAATGCCCACAGGTCACACTTAGCAGATTGCAAGTAATAGATACTAATGCACATTGAGACAAACAGACATATGTTGCTTTCTAAAACTGTCACCAAGGAAGGATATATAATTTAATAGCAGCCTAATTAGCTGTAAATGAAGTACATTAATCATCTAAAGTAAACTGTATAAATTAATAAAACTAGACCTTACCCGTTCTGAATATACAAACACCAGTGTGAAAAGTCGGAGCGATATGTGCAGGCTGTGAGGAGCTACGACAGTGTTTCAGACATTCATTTATTCAGACAGACAGAATGTCTGAATGTCTGAATTTAGGCCTATTTGATACCAGAGCAACAAAATATTACCAAACACACTAACCACAAAATTATTCATTAGTTACTAGTCAACAATTGTTTGTAACTCTAGAAAAGGGGTGCATGAGGAGGTGGGGGGATAGCGTGTACGCCCCCCTAGTGAGACCCGTCACTGTCAGGTGGAAAGAATATGGTGGCTTGACGGCCCGGGTATCGGAGGAGACCCGAGGCTTTCTTCACCCTCCCAATGACTGATTGTGGGGGTTAGCAGAGATGGAGTACTTGTAGAGAGGCTGGGGACTTGGGAATTGGCTTTACTAAATTGAAACTTGAAGGGGAGAAAATGTTTTTTCTTTTGTCTTGAAGGGGCATGTTTTGCGCAACAACATAGTCTTTTCATTATGTCTGCCCTATGATCTCTGAGATTTATGTTTGTTTACCTCTGACTCTGAGTCACTGATACTTAAGAGCGTCTAACCTATTCTTGAGCACTGAAGGCTGTATGTACTCTTGTGTAAAATCTGATGTTTTATTTAAAAAAAATCTAAGAACATGTGACTTGATGACATTTATACTTGCCCTTGGGCTTCTGTTATAAAACCTAAATAAAAAGATTTTGAAAGAAAGAAAAGGGGTGCATAAAGGCTAATATTTTTTGTACAGTCAGTAAAGCCCAAACACCTTTTTAGTCTACATGTTTAAATGATGTCTTATACTGTATGAAAGCAAATTAATGATTTGTTTGATTGATTGATTGATTGATTGATTGATGAATTTATTAACAGATTGGAGAATTACAGTATACATTTCAAGCACAACTCAATACAAAACTGTTAACTGTAGACGACACCATAAAGTATTACACTTGTTTGTAATTGTTGTCATTCCATTACTTCCGTGCAATGACCAGAAATGTGTATGCGGCTTATGTGGCGAATTGCATCATGATCCAAGGAAGCCAGGGGAAATTTGTTTTTGATGGTACGACCTACAGTTCAAGAGTTATAGGCCAACATGTGAGGCGGCCTGTTATAGTGCCAGCATGAGGGCAATTTGAAATGGCCTACTGGGAGTGTGCGTGCACATTTTGACACTGATCGGTCCAGCAGTGTCTGAGATACAAACACACACATGGACAGAGGTGAAAACATAATCTCCACCTCCAAGCCTTTCCTCGCGGAGATGCAAATCTTCAGTCCATGGTTTAATGCAGTGATTTTCCATCTTTTTGCCCAAGTCACATCAAAGGGCAAGTCTCAAGGCATGCCTGTCGCCTGTATTCCTATACATACAAAATGGACTCTGAAGGTCCTTACACACCCACACCGGGAGAGTTTAGCGGCTAACGGTGTGTAAAGACATTAACACATGTTATCACTTTTATCACTGGGCGACTGTGACTCAGCAGGTAGAGCAGGTCGTCCAATGATCCATGGGTCGGCGGTTCGAATCCCGGCTCCTCCTGGCTACATGTCAAAGTCTCCTTGGGCAAGACACTGAACCCCAAATTGCTCCCGATGTGTTGGTTGGTACCTTGCATGGCTTCCGCCGCAATCGGTGTATGAATGGGTGAATGTAATGCACAATCTATGTAAAACGCCTTGGATAAAGGCGCTATATAAATGCACCATTTATCACACATCATACATGCCTTATATATGCCTTATACATGCCATATATATATATATATATATATATATATATATATATATAGTAGAGCACCAAGTCGGTAACGATGGAAGTTGGAGAGCCAGGCTATACAATACCCGTTCCACCCATCTGTCTGTGTCCCTTTTATGCCCATATATGGAGATTTCTGTATGTGTCTTTATTTCTGTATATGTCCCTTTATTCCTATATATTGATAGTAAATTACAATGCACAACATTATGTATAGATGTATTGCAATAATGTGTGTTTGTCACAAACTCACAAGGCACACCATTTGGGAACCACTGGTCTAATGCATCACCCACAAACTGGAGATCCTTGAAATGAACAAGGTTTAGAATCACTACTCCAGAAGACATCATAAGAGGGAGGTTTAGAATCACTACTCCAGAAGACATAATAAGAGGGAGGTTTAGAATCACTACTCCAGAAGACATAATAAGAGGGAGGTTTAGAATCACTACTCCAGAAGACATAATAAGAGGGAGGTTCCAGTATAAATTAACAAGGTTTAGAATCACTACTCCAGAAGACATAATAAGAGGGAGGTTCCAGTATAAATTAACAAGGTTTAGAATCACTACTCCAGAAGACATAATAAGAGGGAGGTTCCAGTATAAATTAACAAGGTTTAGAATCACTACTCCAGAAGACATAATAAGAGGGAGGTTCCAGTATAAATTAACAAGGTTTAGAATCACTACTCCAGAAGACATAATAAGAGGGAGGTTCCAGTATAAATGAACAAGGTTTAGAATCACTACTCCAGAAGACATAATAAGAGGGAGGTTCCAGTATAAAAATGGGCACAAGGAAGATTAAAAGAGTTTATTTTTCTTTTTTCTTTTCCAGTCCATTATCCATTCCCTGCACTTGATGCTTAATCATCTCTACAGACTGGCTACTGTATGTAAATCCCCACTGAAAAGGCAGTTACAGTTCCTTTTGTGTTAGCTAATGTATATACTGGCAGTGCCCTGCGCCCAAAATCACAGATCTACAGGCTTACACAGTCTGTACATTTACTGTGCTTGATTCCCTTGTATGATGAAAGTCCAATGCTCTTATGGATGTTAGTATAAGAAGGGAATATTGGTGCACATGGATCTTTTTCATATCAATATATTTTATTAGCTGCAGTCTCTAAAGTACAGTACTCTAAAGACTCAGACTGCAATACAGATTAAAACCACAGTATTCCTCTCTTTGATATGTAAATTCCCCAGATACCCAGTCACTTATATGATTAATTTGTTTCGGCTCCATTTAAGGCCAAGGTATTTAACCCTTAAACTATTGTTTCTTAACTAGGATTAGAATGAGCCAAATTCATACTTTGGCCTTGATAACAGAGCCCTATGGCCTACCGTACTGCATATCAAAATTCCTATCCTTGTCCGTGACCATTTTCAGAACATCTTGTGAATTTCTTTTTGGGTGCTGATGTACTTCTGTTACCTTATAAAGCATCCAGACCTCTCAGGTCGTCTGGGTCAGGTCAGCTCTTCTATGACCCCAGAGTCAGAAAAACTAAAATGTGAAGAAGCAGCTTTCAGTTTGTATGCACCATGCACATATCTAGCACAAACACCCAGAGGACTACACTACTCTTAGTTCTTTTAAATCAAAGCTAAACATACACTACCCTACTAAGGTTTTAATTCTATGATTCTTTTCTTGTAGTACAACCCTTAAACTACTAGAGGTTTGGGCCGATACACAGCCCTTGTCGCACCACCGATCCTGCTACTATGTCTGTTGCCAGACTGTTGCCTCTCACAATTTTCAAATGCTTCCGTCATACAGTCTGGAGCAACGGAAGCTCTATCATGAATAAATTAATAAGCAGAAATGGAAATAAAATAATAAAATGTAAAGATATATTCGTGAACGGAAATAGCAGCTTCCTTACTCCGATTTTGGGACGTGTAGTTCCAGACTCTATAGCATTCGAGTCTTAAGGTGCCTCGGTTCGTCCCGTTTGTGCTGCGCCAGGTCGCGCCGCGCCCGTTCGCGGCGCTCGCGCAACTTCTCGTCTTTGCATTGACTTTTTATGTAATCGCACCGCTCTAAACCATACAAGTCTGAAGTGTCGGGGGGCTTTGTCAGAGTCACCATTGTACCTGTCTGTCCTTGTCCCTTTATGTCCGTATTTGGAGATCACTGTCATCAGTATTATGTCCAGATATTGGAATGTCCATATCGTTGCTCTCGAGAGGTAACCACCTAACTCCATTTTTGAGGTTTTTGATTCCCCCCCCCATAAATCAGTACTATTGAACACCCTTTACCTCTGTGTGTTTAGAAAACTATTGAACCTTCGGACAAAACCTCTTAACTCCTCAAAATGTCTGCTAAAGCAACTAACTCTACCACCTCTCCCCCTCTCATGGAAGTAATTGACAATATATAAAGTTACAACACCAACTTTGATGAGGCTGTATTGCTTTGTTTTAAAAATATATGGTTTTCCTAATTTCCTAAAATGTATATTTTTAATTTCCTGAAAAATGTATATTTTTAATTTCCTGAAAAATGAACATTTTGGAGTTATGAGGTTTCCTCCCGACAGCAGAGATATTAGAGATACTGTATATTATGTAAGGGATAATATCTGGCTAGGTGGTCATTGTCGGGAGATAATTCACAGACAGGGAGTTTAACCACCGAGGCGAAGCCAACATGACATGGCTGTCATGTTGGAAACAGCAGTAAATCAGCGGGGCCCAGCAGGTGCTCAGAGGGTTTGATTAGGCAGCGGTCTGTTATAGAGCGGAGCGGTCTGTTATCAAGAAATAACACACTGCTGAATTCAGCGATTGACCAATCAGAATCAAGCATTCAACAAAGCTATGTAATAAACCCATATAGTATAGTAATAGGCATATTGGTTTGATCGGTGGTTCTGGACAACTGGATATACAAACTACTTGGCGGTGGGCATTGCACTCCCTCCAGTCCTTGCTGCTGCGCCCAGTTTGAAGTTGGTCGCTCCCATATATGCACATTGACCATAATGTGTATAGCGGTCAGATCTGTGGCACTGGACAACTGGATCGACCTCTGTATCTGTCAGTTCTTGTCCCTTTTTTGCCCATATATGGAGATCGCTGAAGTCATCAGTATGTTTCCATTTATGGGCATGCCCCGTTTTGTGCCCGTATATGGAGCTGACTGACACATTGAGGTTAACCAACACACGTTTTTTTGTGACCGTAGGTCCCAGATTACTATGAAAACTTGAAAAACTGTCGAACCGTCAGTCACACCACCATATATGGCCGTCAGTCCGTTACGCCTCGTAACACGTCACGCCACCATATGGTCGTCTACGCTCCATATATGGCCGTCTCCATATATGGCCAGACACTGCCCCCGCTGCCACCCTTATATCTCCATATATGGAGCTGACTGTTCAGACATTCCATGTGTTGATCTGACCAGACCTCATCAAACCCTGTACAATCAAGACACGTTCCATATATGGCCAGTCCAGAATTCATTCCATATGTTGTACTGACCCCCCATGCCAAAGCGCCAGCCCAGCAGTCTGCCGTCACCCAGGCGGATGCGTGGTCGCTTCTAGCCCTCAGGACGTCTTACTGGTTTATGGTTATGTCAGAGTTACGTGACTGTGCCCTGCCAGCTGGGGGAATTTTTGAGGGGCGCTAGCCCTTCCTATGCACAGCTTTGTGTGTAGATGTGTTTGTAGCACGTGTTAGTGTTTCACAAACACTATTTGTAGCACGGAATGTGATGATTTGATTGGCTGATGTATGATGATAAGAGCGCCCCTTGCGCCCCTTTTTAAGTGGTGCAACCACTTCCTTAAGTAGCTTTGTGTGTGCCTGGCTGGGTGGCTGGCTGGCTGTGTCTGAGCACGGAAATTGCATTTGGTTGGTTTTCAAAACCAAGTGTCACTGTTGTGCAGCCTATCACACACTATATATGATGATTTCAGGTGTATCAGTACAGTACAGTACAGTACAGTACAGTACAGTACAGTACAGTACAGTACAGTACAGTACAGTACAGTACAGTACAGGGACCTCCTGGGGACAACGGTTTCGGACGCAGGGCGGCTCGCCGGAACCGGCCCGGCCCCCTGGGCGCGTTCCTGGGGGCCTGGGTGTTCCGGGGACCCCCACAAGGAGTTGCACAAGGAGTTGCACCACTTACTTCACACAGGTGTGATTTTTATTATAGGATGGTCTGCTTGATCTATTGAGAGGCCCGTTCTGATCTCTCAGACCGGTAGATTAAACGGATATGGTGGCCTGCCTCGTCATAATGCACTTAATGTTTCGTGTAAAGAACTCTTAATTGCCTTGTTGATGAAATAATAATAATAAACTTGCCTTGCCTTGATGCATAGGTTGAGAAGAGATTCTTTAAAGGAAAACCATACTTGTGATGCCAGAAGCTATTACATTTTTAGTAAATTCTAATTTCTTTGCTTGTCTCCTCCTCGCCAGCCTCCTCCATTTTGGAATGTTGAGTGAATTATTTCCGTTGCACGGTGCCACAGTGGCTCAACCTGTTAGTGAGTCCACCCCCACAACTGCAGCATCCCCGGTTCAGTTGTTGCTTACAGGCCTGTCTAGCATTCCCTTCCTCTTTCCACCTCACTTTCCAGTTAGCTGAAAGGCCCCCCAAAATATAATAAAGTTAAATTAAATAAATGACTTGGGGTTTGTTTGTGAACTGTAAGAACCACTGACTTGTGCAGATGTCAGCCACAAAATTCCTTTTATGGTTTACAAGCGCATAGCACAAGTTAATCAGTTCTGCTGTGCTTAGCTCAAACTATTGGCCAATTCCTTTTTTGTCTGCATTTATTGTGCAGCAATGTGCAGGTGTGACCAAACATTCCTCTGTAGGACTTTCAAAGTGCTGCATTAGCATGACTCTAGTGGCGATATGTAAGCATACTGTACTGTACTGTACTTCATGGAAACATAAGTTATGCAATCAGTTCAATTCAAAGGAGCTTTATTGGCATGAGAAAACATACGTTTGCAAGTGCCAAAATTCAATAAAAACAGTTACAAATGGGGAAAGTATACAGTTGGAGGGGGTACAGCATTTTGTAAACAGAGCTATGTCACATTGTAATCATACCATTAACATGCTCATTACACACACACACACACACACACACACACACACACACACACACACACACACACACACACTTGCTGCAAGCTCATGATATAATAAGGACAGTTGTGTGTGGTACTGGTGCACAAATTATAAATCAGGTGTAATGTTATGTAGCCAGATTATCATAGATATCTGATCATCTGGCTATACAGGACTGTATTGTACCTGTTTGTGTTTTATAAGAATTCAAGAGGGACATACCAGACGACATACCTTATTTCATTAAAATAAATAAACATCCATACAAAGGGACATATAAACAGACACAGGGTGTGGGTACCCCTCACTCTCATCCCCCCTTACTACTCTCATTGTCATTCATGAGCATTGGCAAACCTACTTTACATACATGCGCGCAGAATTTACCACAGCAGGGACTGGCTGTATAATTTATTCATTTTTTCTCCTTTTTTTCCCGCAATCTGGCTGCAATCAGCTCATTCTTTTTATTCAAACAATGCCTTGACAAGACAGAGCAAATGGGGTGTGATAATGTGACTTGCACAGAATGCGCACATGAGCACAACATCCAAGGCAGAGGCAGCAGCCAAGGCTGCAGCACTGCCTGCTCACACCTGTCACTTCCTGGAACAAAATGCACAGCCAGGTGGCCAGTTGCAGAGGAGATTGCGCGCATGAACGTGCACTCCAAGCATTTCACGAAGCCAAAACTGCACTGAATTCACTACGGTGAAAGACATTGTTTGGGTTTATTTTGGTTTTTATCTTTTCTCATTTGATAATTTATTTCCTCTTTGTACTTTTCCGGCAAGTGAATATTCTGAATTGAAATTCTAAACGTGGATTGTAGGCTACTAAGCTAGTATGAGGTGCACACTCTCTTTGAAGGAAGATCATGGTCACATTTTAAACTGCTGATGATGTAAGGTCATCATATCACCGACCCGTAGCATAGTGGCTAAGACGCTTATCAGCGGAACGACTTCTGCTCCTGTTAGCCTAAGGATCGAAACCTCCCAGAGCTTTTCTTTTACTGCTTCATTCACAGCTTTTCTACTGTGTCTCTCAATACAGGAAAAAATACAAAAGGGACTAGACTGCATGCTCACCCTTTGGAAAAGAAAACTGTAATCAGGCTGGCTTGATATTTCATCGAGAATGCAGCATTCCTTTCTCTCTCTTTGCACTCTCACAGTGCAGGACAGGTGCCGAAATTCCTTCTTCACATCGCCGCCACTCACGTTGGAGATCTCTCTGCCTCTTTATCATGTGGAATGTCTACAGGCTGTATCAGCATCAGCATAAGAACTGATGCAGTGATACGGGTTGTGTGTCAAGGAGAAGATCAAGAGGACGATGAATAATGACTGCGATATGACGATGACGCGGGACGCGCTGGAATGCTAAGGATGATGAGGCTACTGATGCTGCTGGTAATGAGGAGGCTGATGGCACCGTTGCCTCAGAATCCCGTCCAGCCAAAGTTAAAAGGATTCTGCAGGGTGGCCTATAGGGCTCATGCACTGATGAAAGACTCTGCCAGTTTTTGGAGTTATCCTGACCCTCTGCAAATCACTGATGCAACATTTTCAACCTCCAGAGTTATACCCCAAAATACCCCAAAACCAAAATACCTCGAACCTTTTCACATGAAGGACGTGTCAGACAGTTTAGATTCTTTACCAGCATGTTTGAAATTAAACAATTCTTGGAGGTCTCAAAATAGATGACCCCCCAGAAAATGGGTGGGGTCTGAAAATGTGGAATGTATCAACTTCAGAAAGTTTGGACTCTATAGAACCAAGATCTGATAAAAGCACACAAATCCTACAGGATAAGTTTTAGTTATAATTATAATTATGGCAAACTCTCTGTTAATGATAATCTCTTCAACCATAATTTGGCTTTTGTTTTGTTTTGTTTTTTTTATTTCAAAAAATGAAACACGAACAATGAAACAGAAATCAAACATAAATGTGAATACAAGAAAACAAAAATACATAACAAAAACAGAGACAATAAAAGAAATCAAAGAAAAACAGAAAAACAGCTTGACAAACTTCAAAAATACAGCATTCTTCAGACAGTACAGGACAAGGCAGGGAACAGCAGGAGACATGACTCACAATACAATACAATATACAGCAGATATCCAACATTCGAAGCATTTTTATAGACTCAACAACCCCTACTCAGCACTCTTAGACCTCTACACATACACCGAAACACAAGTACAATATTACAGAAGTCCATTTAAGTATGAAACTTTCCATTTTTAATTGTAACCTTGCCGTCATTTCCTCCATTATATAAACCTGCTTCAGTCTCTGTTTCCATTGGGTTATAGTAGGTGGTTTTACCTCCCTCCAATTTACTGTTATACTTTTCTTAGCAATCAGTAAAAGTATCCTTAATATATAATTTGGCTTTTGTGATGCGGATTTCCTCGAGTCTGTACAATGGATGCAGTGGTGGAGTTAATGCATTTTCTGCTCAAACTTCACCCTGCATTTAGTCCATTTCCAATGTCTTTCATGGAACCGGAGCAGGACCTCCATATAAATATCTTCCTACACTGGTTATGAAAAATAGCATCAAATGTTACTGAAATTTCAGTTCACTCGATACAGTAGCAATTAAAACGGGTTCCTCTCTTGTTGTATGACTCTGTATAACGCAACTACTTTGTTACTAAAATCAATTATTTGGGGGCCTAGAATTTGCAATACATTCACAGCCTACCAGTGGGTCCTGTCCCACAGTTTGGGAGCACTCATCATCATTTTTCGACCGTGGTTGAGATCATGGATTTCACAATGCCACGCCAGACTTCCCGGGCATTCATTGCCATCGCCAGTTCCAGCTTACTGATGCATGTGTCCCTAGCAATGACATCAGGGAACGACAGTTTTATTCCTCTGGTCTGCTTTGAGGCATGATTCCAGAGAAGAAGGGAAGATATAACCTCATGATCAGCTCTGTAGCAGTGGCCAGCAAACTGTGTTCTTCTGGATCGGACTAGTGAAGAAACACGGGGAAGGTTGCCGTATATTAGAGAAGTCAATGGGTGGCTCTTCCAAGAGAGATTTTGCGCTCTCATTAGAAGGCAGGTGTAAGTGCCATCCAGCCGTTTCTCTAATTTCTTTGAAAGTGTCCATGTCTCGGACATAGAGTAGAATCGGCTCGTCCTAAATATTTTTACTTTGAACCTCTTACGAAGCTGGGATGACCAGATCTTATGCATGTCATTGCAGGCTGACCAGGCCATACCCTTCCTAGTTTGAAAGTCCTTTTGGGAAGAAGATATATCTGAACCCAAATACTTCTAGTACTAATAGTCATCAACCTGTTTCAGAGGAGTGTTGTTAAGTGTTTTGATAACGTGGTTATTGTTGTATTTGCATATATTTACGTATTCAGTTTTTGTCTCGTTGAGATAAAGACCAACACAATTGGAGGCCTGCTCAAGAGATTGGGAGCACTAGTGCATTTATTGTAAGCAAGTTTCAGATGTGAATGAGCTGCAAAACCTCACGTAATTCACCAATTACATGAGGTTCCACATACTGTACTGTAATACCTAAAGCCCAGGCTAGTGTGGTTCCAAGAGAGGAATCCTGAAGTTAATTGGGCAGGGGTACCTATTGTATATTCCTGCTAGAGGAAAGGCCACGAGGGCACCACAATTAGTAGTGTTTATACTGAAAGCTGTATAGGTATTTTTCTTTATATACAAATATCTTGCTTTGACCTTTTTGAACTGACTCTAGCCTAGCATCTAGGTCAGAGGGTTGATTAAAATGGTTATCAATAGCAGTTCATCCTCTGGGGAGTATGAATGTGCTCAAAGGTGCTCATAATGTACTGTAGGCGCACAAATGATTATTGGACAGACTGTCCAACATCAGCATCCACCCAACAGCATGCCGCTAGTAGTGGGGCTAAACATTTGCAATTCAGTACAATCTTATCTGTTTGTAACTTTCCCTTTGTATCCAGTAAATCTGGGTAAATGTGTATTCTTCCTGAGTGTATTAGAATTCACATGCACCCATGTGAAGTGAGGGGCGCTCTTATCAGCATACATCATCCATTCATTGTCAATGGGAATTTGTGTAGGACAAAAATAGACGATTTGCTTGTCCACATATGACGTAAATTCTCCATTCATTGTCAAGGGGAATTTAATCGACACTATAGCTGAATATAGGAGGGTCTAGTGCCCCTCAAAAAATACAAGTGAAATGATAGATGTCATTGCAATGCTGGTCAGAAGTGTAGTAAGTAGACGGTCTTTAACCACGGTGCAGCCTGTGTGTTCATCCCTGCTGTTACAGTATTCAAGACACAAACAGATCCCTGTTCCTCACTTACAGTACACTGACCATGGGCTCTGACCGCTCTGGTGAAATGTGTAAAGCCTAATTTATGCTCCATCTCACGATGGTCTCAAGTGCTTCACTGCTTATTCAACGCGTTGTGGGCTTGTAAGTCTGCTATTTTTGACATGTAAAACACTGAATCGAGCTTCAGGCAGATGTGTAGGATCACTAGGATCTCAGAGGTCTCAAAGAGTGACACAATTGTTTTTTATCGCCACAGGAATGTGACAATTGAAATTCCTGGAATCAGCCATGCCCATAATGCATGTACAGTAATTCAATACAAGACAAGGTTTTTCTATTTTGTCTCTGCTCTGCCAACAAATCTGAAATACTAGCTAAAAACAAGGAAAAGGCTTGCGTACCACAGCTACCTAGGTTGCTGAGGCTGGAGTGCTGATAAAGCAGCATCTCATGAGAGAATTGCTACATTGCCTTGCACAATGTCTCTCAGCCAATGTGTCCATCAAAATATGAATGAGAAACAAACAAATGCCCTGCCACAGGCAGAGGAGGCATGTGGAAAGACAAGCCCCAAGGGTGTTGGCAACTTCCTAACCTTTCACTCTTGTTCAGTGACAGTATGTAGGCACATCCTTTGTTCGTGCCATTCTGTACTCTACTATGTTTTTCTAGCAGCAAGACTATTGCTTTTGTTCGTTGCTAGAAACTTTTTTTTTTAGTTGACAATACATTTTGTCAAGTGACACTTGTGGAAAGGGTCGTGCGACTGTTCCTCACTCCCAGATCTCTATGCTTCTATAGTATGTGGGTGGATTATGTTGCTACCCTCTGTGTACACTTTCAACAAGTGCAATTATCCACCCTTGTCGCTATACCAGCCTCTATTATAATTTTGTATACATTTTATATTGCATTTTATTTGCAATAATATGCAATATAAAATATCCCACCCACGGGGGTCCTTGAGAGGGTTCTAGGGGGTCCCCCATAACCCTATACAACTCCCAGCTATTTCAAAATAGCCCATCTACAAAAGTACACTTTAATTTAATTTAAGAATTTGTTACATTTTGATGTGAATATTTGCTCCTCGATTAATTAACCTCTCACTCTTATTCTGTGATGGAATCTGTCCTCTTGATCGGGTGGTCCAAATATATCCATCGTTTATGCAGGGTTTGTTTTCAGTCAAGGACCAAATGGTAACTGCAGGAAAACAAGTGCTGTGGCTATCCTTGCGCTCAGTGGTGTCCACCTTATTCCCACATAAGTAAGTAGCATTATTAAACTTGGATGCTCCAAATATGGCAGAACTGGTACTTTACCGGTGAATAAAGTCTGACCCAATTCAAGTATGTCTGCAACTTAGGCCACTTTTAGACAGAAATGGGCTCCAGAGAAAACGGCAAAGTCCTGTTGCGTTTTTTGTATTCAACCTTTACACGGAGACAACACACATTATGTTTACACAGAAACATAATGTGTGTTGTAGAGCCTTGTTTAAATGCTTAATTTATAGTTTTAATGTGCAAATGAATAGTTTTTCAATGGATTCAGTTTACTCTTACTAAGGGTACTCGTATTTTGAAGAGGTCGTCCACCGGAAGTCTTATATCTGCCAGCTAATATCTGCCAAAAGAACACTGCCTCATTTACAATCGCCATCTCTAGTTAGTCGGTACATTTGTATTTGTAGGATGAGCGGGGCGAGGGAGCACTTGCTCATTCTAGGAACTCCAAAAATCGCCTACGGCTCTACATCAATGTAATAAATATAAGCGTTGTGAGCCGTGATGTCACAAGTTTTGCGGATTCACCGTTTTGCCTGTTTACATGGAGATGGGAGGAAACAGCGTTTTCAAAGATTTCCACTCTGGAAGGTGTTTTCACCCCCCGAAAACGCTGTTCTCGTCTAAAGGGACCCCAGCCAACAATACTTTATTTTGCTTATTTATCTTTCAAGATATCTTGAAAGAAATGAGATTGAAAGTTGGAATATTTTTTAAACAACACAAATCTTGTATGGGGGTCCCTGCCTGGCACACAATATTTTCAGATGGGGGTCCGCTGTAAAATGTATGAATAATGTGGGTGTCGTTTGAGAACCACTGAATTATAGTTTTTAGATTTTGTCTTTATGCGAATCCATTGGACGGCTCACACCTCTTCTCCAACTGCTGACAGTGACCAGAGCTTAACCATGCCTTCGTGCTACAGTTTGCTTTCTTTTGCCACAGTGCATCATCGCTGTCAGTTGCCTAGTTGTTTGTATCTCTATTGCATGGATTGCTTCAATTCATGAATAATAAGCATCATCGATTTCTCCTCGGCTTACACACAGCGGTCCATAGAGCTTTGTTCTGGTTCTGTGTGGTCTTTATCTCACAAGATAATCTCCCTCTCTCTGAAATGTTATTGAAATTAACGATAACTCCTTTTTTTTTGAAGAAAATATTGCTTAATGTAATAGACTGCACATTGTTGTGTTAAAGCAACTAAATGTTTTCTGACATGTGGAAGTTGTTTGGATATTCAGAGAAACTACAGACTACATCGAAGTGCATCGTTTAACTATTGCAAGTTAGCAACATCTTTTCTTCACTGTGGGAACACCCCTAGATGACTTTGCCAATTAATGCTTCTACCGTTATGGACATGAATCTGACTCAAGACCTGTGTTGCATGTCAATTCTCCACCGTCATTTCCCTCACCCTTAAAATAATAAGTCAAATATGGCAGACTTCAGACATCCAGCAGGCAATGTTCTGACCCGTGGTGATGGCCCACTGTGACCCATGAGGCTGCTCCATCTGACCAATTGGGGTCAAATTGCACTGAGGCTGGATGAAGTGCCCTAGGACAGCTGTAGTGTTAGCATGCTTCCCCTACTTAAACATATGCCCTTGGATATGGGACAAATTATGACCGCATCCTGGGCCTCAGTTTCATTTGAAAGATGACCTCTGATTAAGGTCAATGTTTTTAGAAAGAATATAAACTAAAGAGCTATTTCGTGTTTGTTTGCATAGATTAAAGTACGGTAATAAACATGTTTTTGTTTTTTTGGTTTGTTTTTTACCGATAGTATATTATTGAGTTTTGTAACTGAGAAGAGGCCATTACATGTCTTTATTATCCTAAGTGCTGTTCTTGCTCTGCAGCAAAACAACAAGTCGTGCCAGCCTTTGAATGTACTGTAGTCTACTCTGTACAGGGCATCTTTGGGAAGTCATTTGTACAAAACGTTGGCAGTGTTAAACCGCCAGTTGCCCCATTTATTATTTCTGTATTTTTCTAAGTGCCATTTATGTGATTTGTTATGTGGTATGTTTCTTTTTATTTTGTCTTCCAATTAGTTTTACAATGAGTAAAGATTATTTAAACATTAACAAAGGATTTGTGGTATACTAAACTGTCAATTAACTACCCTAGCCGCTCATACCACATTTTTCTATTCTGGTGTCTTATAGGGTGGTGTGACGCTGAGAATTGTTGGAGTCTGCACCTGTTTCTGCTTGGCTGTATGCCTAGTGAACCACTGGGGGACTGACTGGAACACTGCTGGATGGAGGCCAGCGTACTTGGTGGATGGAGAAGACGAAGAAACAGAGTATTGACGATCCGTTCCATTGTTTGCTCTACTTCTCAGCCACATCCCAACTAGAACAGCAAAAGATCCAGAAACATTCCCATTCCAGCTTGAGACCCCCTGCACTCTAGATCTATATCATAAGACTCTGCCATGTCGCAGGTACATTCTCAATAGTCGTCTCTGCAATGCGTCTTTTAATTTATTCACTCTTTCACATGTTGCCAGATGGAGAGACTACCAAAAGAATCAGGGTAGAGAGCTGAAGAAATTTTGTCTTGGAGAGACATATTCCAATTCTTCCTGCACAGCTTTGTGGTAAATACAACAAAAAAACTAATAATAATAATAAAGAAAACAAATATTTACACAGGTTACGCCAGCTGTCATCTCTGGCGGATTCATAACACGTTGACTTCAAAGGGCGTCAGCCAGTAGAGTAGAATCATGAGGAGGTGTCAAAGCCAGGGTTCGTTATCATTGTTCCTAGTTGGGCTGGTACTGACTGTAATGGGCATGGCGTTGGAGTACGAGGGGGTTCCTGGTCAGTGGGCACGCTACGGCCAGTGGGACGCCAGGGCCTCAGGTCAGCTCAGCTTTATCCTGAAAACGAATATCAGCAAAGCCCTAGTGCTCTACTTGGATGATGGTGGGAACTGTGACTTCCTGGAGCTTTTGATCGCAGACGGCAGGATGCAGCTGCGCTTCACAATCCACTGTGCCGAACCGGCCTCGCTGCACACAGAGACACGTGTGAACGACCGCCGCTGGCACCGCATCCTTCTGGTGCGTAACCACAGACAGACCCGGCTGGTGGTAGATAATGAGGACAAAGTGGCTGAGGTCAAATCCAAGCGGAGTGAAATGGTGGTGGCCAGTGACCTCTACGTAGGTGGGATCTCGCCTGACGTGCGTCTGTCCGCCCTGACGTCCAGCACGGTCAAGTATGAGCCACCGTTCCAGGGCTTTATTGCCAGCCTGAAGGTGGGAGAGGCTGATCCGGTCCTGCTGGATGGTCAAGGTCTTCATAACGATCTGGATTATCTATGTGCCACGCACTCTCCCTGCAGCAACGGAGGCTTGTGTTCCATCCACAGGGGAGAGGTCCTGTGCGACTGCACCGATACCGGCTACAGGGGGGCGTACTGCTATGAAGGTGAGCGAAATGCACAAAAAACATCTTCCCCATGCTTTCATGAAGCAAAGTTGTGTTTTTAATTCCATTATCATTATCTGTGCGGGGGACAGTTTTGGGCATCTACGTATATTTGAGGTACTGCTTTCTGTGGGAGTATGGTAAATCCTGGGTGTTTATTTGACAAATTGTGTAAAGTTAGATCTTTATGGGTCAACGATGTAATTGTTTTACATAAGCCCGCCATTACACAACCACATCTGGAAGTGAGATACCTCCGTGATAAGGCTGTCAAAGCAATCAATGCACAATGCTTGTTTTTTATGTTTATCTTAAAGGCACCATCAAATGTTTTTATTTACTTAGATCAGCTAACACCAGGACGTCTGTCTCTCCCTTCCCTATTACAACCCCGCCAACACACCAAGTCCCCCCCTCCACACACACACACACGCACGCATGCACGCACGCACGCACGCACGCACGCACGCACGCACGCACGCACAACACACACACACACACACACACACACACACACACACACACACACACACACACACACACACACACACACACACACACACACACAGTCAAGACTGCAGACTCGCTTCCTTTTTTTCTGCCACAATATGAAAACTCACCTATGAAGACCCAACCTCACCCCCTATAGCACCCCTGCTTCTTTTTATCACTACTTGTTGCCTAGCTATTTCAATAGATGCTACACTCTTTGTTTTGGTCACAAATTCTGAGAATGATTAGATTTAGATGACATATGAACTTCAGGCACATGCTAGGTTTGATTTGTTTACATAGGATATTTGTTATCCTATTTACTTTGCAGCCTAATTGTTTTCTTTGCACTCTATTTACTTCATCATTTACCCTTTCATTTGCTGAATTGGGTTCATACCATTTACTCTAATCTTGCACTTTGCTGGTCGATTTACTAATTGCCTAAATTGCAAATTGTTGTTGTTGTTAAGGATATAACCTCATGGAATTGACAACAGTGCTTAAAAATCAGATCAATTACAACATGTAAAATGCTGCCTGTCGGTGTACTGGGACGATACAGTGTACGGTATTGTCTGATGCTGGCATTAGGTTCAGACTCTCCCCCACCAGCTCCACTTTATTGTAGGCTACCTTTACAGGCCACAGAGGATGTCCTCTGTCTACACTAGAGATATCATTCACACCACTCATCTGACCCTAACACAGTGACATGGAATGAAATGTTTTGTCAGGATGAAGTATGTATTGTACTGGGTACAAAGAACTTGAAATGTGGAAACTGAACCTGGTGTCCTACCTATGCCTATTAGATGTCAAAGGTACATTACAGTTTGTTCATTCATTGTTAACACACGTTTTTCACAACCTAACGGTATTCTCAAAACTGCACACACAAAACTGAAAACCTCACACACAAAATGCTAAACCCTGACACTCCTTTAACCATGATGACTCTTTGCCATCAAATCTCTTAACTCGTGCTTTCATTTGGTACACACAGCCATATTTTCAAATGACACACACATACCATTCATTGAGTACACACAATAAGCATTTGCTGCACACTACCAAGCATTTACAGTGCAAAATTGAAAACACAATCATAGAAATGGAACACACATGAATGACAATTATGACTCTGGAGAATGAGCCATTTCTCCTTTTGTAATAATGACTCCGTCTAGGCCTACTTTTTCATAGTCAAACATAAAACAGCACACATATATGCAGCCAACTTTTATTTATTTATTATTATTATTATTTTTTTTACTGTAAACCAGCCTGCTCAGCCCCCTCCATCTTGCCTCCGGTTCCTGTCTGGCCAGAGGGCCTCATCCACATCACAGGCAGTGTTCTCCCTGTCCATGCAGCGTTGGAAGAAACGCCTCGAGGGGTGCATAAAGCCCTAACAGGCCTCAACACTAACGGTGCCACAAGCCTCCTCCATGGCCTGGAGTAGGGCTTTCACTTCTAGTGATTTTTACTAGTTGCCTAGTTTACTAGTCGACTAGTTGAATAGTCGACTAGTTGCTTAAAGCCCTAGCCTGGTAGCCTGGCTAATAAGCCAGACCGAATCAGCCGTTGGCAAAAAATAAATTGCCTGCCGGCGGATTACGGTCTGGAGAGGCTCAATTGTACGCCCATTTCCTACACCAGAGAACTGGTGTGGCCAATCGGGACACGGTATGCAATATGGGCGGGCTTTGGTACAGTGACGTTCAATGCTTGAGACCTTTGACTGACAGTAGCTCTAACCAATTGCGTCAAAGAGAAAATGTTTGAACCTGCCCCCCGGAAACAAGATCCATACACAGCATCTCCAGGCTCAAAAACCACACAACAGTGTGATTTGAGTCTGGCTTATTAGCCAGGCTACTAGCCTGGACCAGTGTGACCCGGCTCTGTGGGTTCCGTTCATATACCTTCTACCTCCAAGCTGAAAAGAACTCCTCAAAACTCCTCGATTCAGGAAAGGAGAATAAGGTGGAAGGAATAGAACAGAAACATGTTCTAATGATGCCAGCAACTGTGTAATGGCTGAGATTGGGTTGGACCCTCTGGCTCATGGTCAAACCATGATTGAGCACATGGTCAACCACAGATGCCCGAATCTCATTGACCATTCTCCTTCTTATTTCTCCTCTCCCTCTTCCTAGGCCTCCTCTCCCTCCTCCTCCTCCTCTCTGTCCACCTACTCCTCTACCTCCTCCTCGCACTCTTACCCCTCTCCTTCTCTAGTTGTCTATCTTTTCAAGGTTCTCCATTGTTCACCAAACAAAACAGAGGCTCTCAAGTCCCTTTTATGCTGCAGTCCTGATTGCAAATTGCTCAGATCTGAATGTTTAGAGATTTGACTATTTGTGTGTTGTAGGTTGATGCTTTGAGAATTTATGTGTGCAACAACTGAACATTGTGTGTGTAGTGTTTGGACAGCATGGTGTAGTGTTTGGACAGCAAGGTGTGTTGTAGGTTGATGCTCTGAGGTGTTATGTGAGAAGTGTGTGCAACAACTGAACATTGTGTGTGTAGTGTTTGGACAGCAAGGTGTGTTGTAGGTTGATGCTCTGAGATGTTATGTGAGAAGTGTGTGCAACAACTGAACATTGTGTGTGTAGTGTTTGGACAGCAAGGTGTGTTGTAGGTTGATGCTCTGAGATGTTATGTGAGAAGTGTGTGCAACAACTGAACATTGTGTGTAGTGTTTGGACAACAAGGTAATGTGTAATTGACATCAGAGTGTAAAGGAAAGTCGAGTCTAATGCAGATAAGGGAGTGTGATGTAGTGCAAATTGTGTTGAACGATTAGGTACATGAAGTGAAGGTTGTGCAAATTGTGCCAAGTTTTCGATTTGTGTGTGTTAACAATCGTGAAAGACCTTAATGAAACTTTTCTTTTTGCTGATAATGACATGCCCAAAAAAGGGATCCCAGGTTGAAAGTGGTTAACAACACTTATTAGGATTAGAATTTAGGCAATGAATGATAGTGGGGGAAAGAATTGTGTGTGAGTAGAATGGATCCTTTTTGTCCAGTCAGGTTTGAAGGTGGTCCTCCTCAGGCATAGTTAACCCATTCAGGCCTGACGTCGAAATTAAAAAAAAAAAGTTTTCTAAATCATGACAATTTTCGGAAAGATTTGAGGCACATTTTAACGATTTTTCAAAAATAGCAGATCTACAAGTTCATAGCGCGCCACTCGGTGGCGCGCTATGAGCTTGTAGATCTGCTATTTTTCAATAGCTAAATTATAACAATGTTTAAAACACCAAAAGGGGTTCCCGCCCCAAAATGGGTTAATGGTTAATGTGGTTAAACGCTAACGTGACATGGATGCGTTCCAGGTCTCAATGGATTAAGCACTCTGCATAAAAGCATCAGTTGTCAAATGTTGAAATGTGTTAACATTAACATATTGAGCCTTAAAAGAGTCTTGATTTCCATAATTCAAAAATCCTTTTATTTAAAGGCTTCTGAAGATGGCATGACATCTGTCTGCGGCTAAAGGTACTATTTATTATACATTGTGAAACTAAATAAGGTAGAATTACTGCAAGGCTTCATGTGAGTCTCAGACTTAATGTGGCCAGTCTATGATATCAGATATGTATGACTTATCTATGACATGTAACTCCTACCTTACAAAATTCTCTCCTGAGACAGACTATTTCTTTATGTTTGGAAAATTTGAGATTTTTATGGATATTGTGGAATAGTTGCTTGGCTTGAGATCTGAAAAGTAGTAGCCTTACATTAGTGGGATGCATACTCTTATCACCTAAAAACTGGAGTATGCGTGAGCAAAGATGCCCACGAGTTACGGAGCTTGAGTCTGGAGTCTTTGGGGTCGGTCCGAGTTGAGTCTAGAGTCTTTGGGGAGGAAAGGCACAATGTACTACTCAAGTTGTCTGTTAAAGTTCCAACCTTCTCACGGTTCCATTTCCAGGACAGAGTGAATAGCCTAAACGTCTCTGAAGTAGGTAGATGTCCAAGTAGTGTCTCTGTTCGAAAAGTGAACCTTTTTCATCATCCATCTTATTCGTGCAATGGTCCAAAACAGTGCTACAGCTATATCGTCATGACAACTTAGGCTATTAAATATCTCATACTGTAAGTTTACGGTTGAATCAATCAGCCTCTCAAACCCATGGCTTGTTCCAATGCGTTGGCCACCCCCCCAAAAAAACTGACATACGCCATTTCATGGCGTGTTGACAGCATATTGTCAACACGCAATTGAATTATATTTGAATTGTTGCCTAAGTAATAATACCTGATTATGTGAATCACAATCCTAGATTCTATAATAATCATGATGTCCTTTTGCTTATTCCACTGCTGTGGATTTGAGAAATGTGTAACACTATATTTAATGATATTTCATTAATTGATCTAATGACCATGTTGTGTTGGTTCCACCCACTGACTAGTAACTTGACCCGTGGGTGTCTATTTAAGTGGGTGGATCACTGACATTTTGAGTTTGACCAGATGAAGAGCCTTGGCTCGAAACGTCGTCAATAAATGTATCCTTTGGAGCATATGAGTGTGCGGCTTCCCTTCTCTTTTCCTATGTTACTTTTTGAACCCAGCACCTCCATGAAGTGATGTGCGTATTTTACTATAGTTTCTGTGTTGACAGCCTGCAGATCTGTTATTTTGGACATACAGTATAATCAATGATGCACGACGCGCGATGGAGTACAGGCTACAACTAAGCATTTTTGTAACCAAATAAGCCTGTAGGTACTGTAACATTACGTTGGCATGGTGGGTAACATAATTATGGTACTTGACGTTAATGCAGTGAACATTAATTACGTAGTGTTTAACGAGGTCAGCAGCCGCAGCGCACATGAAACACGCCCAACGTTTCAAAAACGTTTCCTCACAGACAATCCTATCATCTTATCAACATATTAAACACATGCAAAGTTAAATGACGTTGGATAACTGATGCGGCATGCGGAGCCAAACATATTTGTTTACTTTCGCCGTTGTAATATTTAAATGTTACAATGAAAGGCTCCACCGTCAGTTTATGCTCGCCTCGCCACTGTGGGTATGAAATCAGCTGAGCTCCACGCACCTGAGGTTCATTTGCGCAATTGCGCTGCGGGAGAGGAAAGGAAAGGGATTGGATTGCATTTGTTTGTCTAGCATTTCATTCATTTCACTAGTTGGAGAAAACACACCATTGGATTTATTGACAATAAGGAAATGGAGGGATGAATGAAGGAGTTCGGGTGTGTAGGTTACAGGGGGGGGTGGCCGACCCTGGAGTCTTTGGGGAGGAGGTCGTATGGCGTTTGACGTGTGGCGTTCGTCGTGTGGCGTTATACAGTGCGCATGGACGATCACCCCCAAGCAGGAGGAGAGAGAGTTTTGTTTTAATCGTTTGTTCCACTTTGGCGAAGTGAATGCAGTATTCCTAGTGCCGATAAGCTCCTTTGAGGGGAGCGGGGGAAGGAGCTACTATGGAGGTGAAGGGGGTGGGGGTGGAATGCGAGAAGCCTGTAGGAAGGCGGCTAGTGTGCGACGCAGCGAGGCGGGCGAAACATGAAGGATTCTGGGTGGTACTGGGCAGGTATAAAAGGGACGGGTAGATTGGCGTGGAGGGCGGAGAGTGGCGTGAAGGGCATGGTCAATGTGTGTTTCTCCGCCTCCTGAACATCTGTTGTTCCAACTCCATTAATGTGGGTCCAAAAATACGGTAATGACTCGTCGATACTCCACAAGTCTTTGAGAGTCGAGTCTGGAGTCTTTGAGGGGCGAGTCCGAGTTGAGTCTAGAGTCCCATTTGTGGCGACTCGAATGCGACTGGAGTAGAAGTCTTTAACTCGAGTCGCCATCTCTGTGCGTGAGCTTATACAGTTAATGGTACAGTAGCTGCACTGTTAGTAGTAGTACAGACTGTAATCATTGTTATACTGTGCTCCACGTGATAACAGTAGTAGTATATTATTTTGACCGGAAATCTCACTGGCAGTGGAAACAGAGAATGCATCGCTTCCTGCTTAGTTTCTCAAAGTTTTATTGGCCAAGAGCTCTGCAGTGTCAGCTGGAGGGGAACATCTCAAACCGCAGAGAGGTGAGATAAGAGAGATCATGACCAGAGACTTCCAATGAATAGCTGCCTCATCCCAAAAACCTAGATTTTGCTGTGCCCAGTCTATTAACACGCCAGCTGTGTGTCCATTGATATAGCCAAGGTTAAGACGATCACCTCAGAAACCACAGTTTGCCCCTGATGGGCTAGGATTGAATCCTGCAAGGCAGAGCCCTTCTCCCCTACCTTTCAGCTTTCCTACTGTCCGCCTCAATAAAATACATTATTCAAAGGTCAGTGGACTGCCCACTGTCCTTTAAGAAGATATGCCAGGTATTTCATCAATCCAGGCTAACTTGGCTATACTTTACGTATTATGAGATTCAAAAACCATACTGGTATGGGATCAGTAAAATCCTCTCCGTAGTATAGTATGCGTATATGCTATCAATGAACAAAGTAAAATGCAGGACTCATCACTTAATGTACAATTTAATTTAATGTAGATTTAAGCACAAATTGACCAAGCGTGCACACATACTGTAATTATTAATGAAATCCTCCAAATTAACAAATTAATAACTTGGCCTATTTAAAAATAATATTACCTTCTATACTGCTCAATGTTATCACAAGGATAACAACAACATTATTTGAACCCATTTTCAAATTATGATCCCGGCTTGTTAAGTATATTGATGATTGTCAATGACATAAAATGTTAATGGCATGAGTGGGCACAATATTTTCTGTGTAGGCCTATAGTTGGATAGTGGATGATACTTTAGCAGAGGATTTGACACACTCGACCTTGCATAACGAGCACCTTCCCTGAGAGCACACACTTTTGTAGCTAAAAGCAATGAGTGGCTGATGTCTGATATGGATGTCTGCCAAATTGGTACTGCATGTTGGTCTATCTGTAGAGAACTGTGTCCTGCACTGTAACCATACTGTTCATTTTAGGCATCAAATTCACTTTTATTTTATTTTATCACCATCCTGTGTTCAAAGGAAATGGAATTACTACTATAGTTAATCTTTTTCATTTGTTTGAGCCCAGATAGGCCCCGCCCGTCAAACTTTCCCAACCCAAAAGAAGCAGTAAAAATCACACCCGTGTGAACTGAGTGGTGCAAGGTCTTATATAGCCTGATCAGCTGTGGTCTGACGTAATGTCCAGTGACCATAGTAACCATGCTCGTTTTTTTGGTACAAACAAACACGGGTACACGGGTACAAAGCCAGTTGTTGGAGTGGTTTGCACCACTCAAAAAAAGGGAATGCGCTGGGTGAGCAACTCCGGTTACCTCTATTATATATTACTCTATCACCCTGATACGTCACCACCAGTCCGCTTCTTTTCACCTGACAGTGAGGAGTTTCACTGGGAGGACGTAACACATGTGAGGGGGACATGCTGCTCTTCCCAGTTCTGCTCCCCTCTGAACAGGTGCCCTGACCAACCAAGTGTCACTAGTGCAGTCACAGAGTCACAGCCCTCTCCACATAGCTTCCCTCCCGTTAACATGCCTACTTGTGTTCATTGGAACTCCCAGCTAAGCATGGAGGCACTGTGGACGATTCAAGTCCTCATGGCTCATGCTTGGGGATGGAGCTCGTTAATTTTCATTGATAACGAGCACCTTATCGATCAGGCTTATCGAGCCGGGTTCTTATCGAGCCCACTATCGAGCATTTTCTATTATTTTGTGGAAAGACGTATTTTTTAAGGGCCTTCAAATACAGTACCTTTCTAACAGACAGAAGACAATTGACCTTTTTACTAAGAAAAACATATTAAAGAAACTGTTAACCGGTTAACACAATCATTCCCGGGATTCCTTCAAAATAGGAGCTCTGGGGTGCGGGAAAGACATGGCCGCTTTTACTCTTTTTTTGTGTTTGTGTTTAGCTGGACAGCGCTGGTTGGCAGGTATCGATACACTTTTAGACCGACATGTTTGTGCCAGCGTGGGTGATTACATTTATTTCTTGATCACCTTTTGTCTGGATTGTCTAACATCATCTAAACATGACATCATGGGCTGCTAATATGCTCGATAACAGGCTTGATAAGCCCAAAGCTTATTGATAACGGGTACTCAATAAGCTTGTTATCGGATTATTTCGGGTAATAATACTCGCGGTGAGGTCCATAAGCATTGACCCCGCCTCCCTCTGCTTCAGAATGCCAAACCCGTGTCTGCAAAACCAAGTGGACAGTCCACCCAACTTCTAGACCAATTAATGAACGAGGTGATAGCCCCAGAGTGAAAGGACCAATGAATGAACGAGGTGATAGCCCCAGAGTGAAAGGACTAATGAATGAACGAGGTGATAGCCCCAGTCCCCAGAGTGAAAGGACCAATGAATGAACGAGGTGATAGCCCCAGAGTGAAAGGACCAATGAATGAACGAGGTGATAGCCCCAGAGTGAAAGGACCAATGAATGAACGAGGTGATAGCCCCAGAGTGAAAGGACCAATGAATGAACGAGGTGATAGCCCCAGAGTGAAAGGACTAATGAATGAACGAGGTGATAGCCCCAGAGTGAAAGGACTAATGAATGAACGAGGTGATAGCCCCAGAGTGAAAGGACTTGTCTGACAGTAAAAACAGAGATCAAATGAAATCAAATCAAATGTATTTATATAGCACATTTAAAAACAACTCTCATTGTACCAAAGTGCTTCACATGTCAGAAAGAGCAATACAATACAATACAATACAATACAATACAATACAATACAATACAATACAATACAATACAATACAATACAATACAATACAATACAATACAATGCAGAAATATAAGACAGTCAATAATGAAACAACTAAAACAATTAAGCAAAAGAATATGAAATATAAAAGTACAGGATCAGGGGGATTCAAAGGCTTGTGAATATAAAAAGGTTTTAAGTCGTGATTTAAAAGACTCAACAAAGGGAGCAGTCCTAACCGAACCCTGATATGTGGTACGTGAGTGATGTAATGTTGTCGTTTTCTAACCTTTAGAAAACTACACCACAGTGATAAGCTATCCTCAAACTGGATGGGGAAAAAAATTATAATAATCATGCATCATCTAGTTAAAATGTGCACGTTTTGGTGCATCACAGCCTCACATTCATAACTGTATGAGAATCATTATCTTTCTTTGTTTCTGGAGGTTTATAAACCATTGTTTCTTAATGGTCTGAAAACGGCGACATTGACAGAAAGACAGGAGGCGGTGCTCATTCTTCAATGAGAATTGAAGAATGCTACGATTCTCATTAGGAGGCTAGTCTCTCAAGACAGACTGTTGACGAGGAACAACAGGGGCCGCTGTGTTCCCGTTATTCTGAGTTTTGGAGTGACAAGGAGAGACAAGATCAGAAATTACTACATTGGAGGGTCAGCTCAGGTTCAAAGATTTGTGGATTGGGCAAGAGAGGCGAGGTTAAGATGGCTTTGTACATGTGCGGAGGAGAGAAGGAGATGCCAGGCAAGATGAAGGCCAAAGAGGAGGTTTATGGATGCTGTGAGAGGACATGCAGGTGGCTGGAGTGATGCAGAAATCAGAAACAGACAGAAACTAATGATCCACTGTAGAGACCCCTGAAATAGCTGAATGAAGAAAAACAAGATATGGTATATGAAATGATAGGATATCTATCAGCACTGCAGTGAATATGAGCCTTCACTAGTGAGTATCTGAAAAATATTATCATCCTCATAAACAAACGGAAAAGTATTTACAGTATACCAGTCCCCACTTTAGTTTTTGTAAATTTCATGTTTGTGACAATTTATTAGTTTTAATAATTTAATACATTGATGAAATAAGACTCCTCAGCCTTCTCCTGATCTTTAAAAAATACGCCATTAAGGGGACTTAATTATGAAGTTACAACGTGGTATTTCCACCTCATTTCACTCATCCGCATTTTCAATAATATGGGAACTAAAACGCATTCATGGCTGCTTAATGCCTCTACTTAAAGCTGGTTGCCTTGACTCCAAATTGATTCATCAGAAAATATGTACGCATTTAGCAGACATTCTTATTCAGAACAACTTAACAAACTGCAAGGTCGGATTCAATTACTTGTAAGTTAGTCAACCAACAATCGGGTAAGTGGTCGGCTTAATTAAACTGCTTAGCATGTGCTAAAAAGTAATGAGGGTAACAAGTAGACATCAACCTGGGGTCAAACTTAAAGGTATATTCAGTGATTTCACTTAATTCAAATATCACTTCTTTTTTTGTTTTGTTGTGATAATCCTCCCTACTATAGAGTGTGCTGACAATATAAGGAGTTCCTCCATGTCCCCAGTTAAAGGAGAATTCCATACTAAAAGGCTTTCTTACCTTCATTTGTAGTTGTTACGTCAACACCAAAGAGGTCCAGGTATTATTTTGTGCAAAAGCGCATTATTGGCTATTTCCCCTACCATAAACCCTCAATGAATTGAGGGTGTTGTGCTAATTTGCTTATTTCCATCGCTCAAAAATCTATTTTTCTGTATATATCCTCTCTTCATAATGTAAATAGTATCCCAAGCGGTACACTTACAAATAAAGGTAAGAAAGCCTTCTAGTATGGAATTCTCCTTTAACCCCTGGGGGTCTAAATACCTTAGGTTTCGTTTTTGGCTAGGTGGCCCAGCCTTCATCCAATCAGGATAGAGAGGGGCCTTCCGCCAATCATGATCGAGCGGGGCGGGCCTTAGAGAGTGTGCTGTTGGCCTGTCGCGTGTCCCCCCACTGTAGTGCGTGCATGTGCACATCTTGTTACCGGGCGGACCGGGGGGTTTTCAAAATCACCCAAATCACTGAATGCTCCTTTAACCCATTTAAATGGTAAATGGTAAATGGTGCATTTATATAGCGCCTTTATCCAAGGCGCTTTACAGAGATTGTGCATTACATTCACCCATTCGCACACACATTCATACACCGATGGCAGCGGAAACCATGCAAGGCACCAACCAGCACATCAGGAGCAATTAGGGGTTCAGTGTCTTGCTCAAGGACACTTCGACAGCAACTCTTGGGGCGACTGTGGCTCAGGAGGTAGAGGAGGTCGTCCAATGATCCATGGGTCGGCGGTTCAAATCCCGGCTACTCCTGTCTACATGTCGAAGTGTCCTTGGGCAAGACACTGAACCCCAAATTACTCCCGATGTGCTGGTTGGTACCTTGCATGGCTTCCGCCGCAATCGGTGTATGAATGTAAAGCGCCTTGGATAAAGGTGCTATATAAATGCATCATTTACCATTTAACTCTGGGGGAGCCCGGGTTCGAACTGGCAACCTTGCGGTTACCGTCCAGCCACTCTACCCCTGAGCCACCTTTTCACGATTTTTCAAAAATAGCAGACCTACAAGTTCATAGCGCGGTCTGAAAATCCTCACAGTTTTCTGAAAAACCTTGTTTCTGTATCAGTGGTGCTCAATATTTCATGTCAGGGACCCCAAAAAATGTAATTGGCCTCCACCCCCATCTGAAAATATGTTGTTCCAGGGACCTCCCCAGAAGCAAAGATTTGAGTTAAAATGTTCAACTCTGTAATAAGTTATATTCAAAGATTTGAGGCACATTTTCACGATTTTTCAAAAATAGCAGACCTACAAGTTCATAGCGCGGCACTCGGTGCCACGCTATGAGCTTGTAGATCTGCTATTTTTCAATAGCTAAAGTATAACATAATGCTTTAAAACACCAAAAGGGGTTCCCGCCCAAAATGGGTTAAGTAAATAACGGCCTGTTTTTTGGGTAGGCTAATCTGTTGAAAATGAAGAAATGCTGGTCTGCGGCGCTAGAGATTGTTTTTTAAATAATGTTGAGACTTGTGTCCACATGTCCTACTGTATATGTCCTCTAACACCCCTCCACCCCATGTCCTTAACTGTGTCCTGTATAACCAAGATGTAGAGGATCCAGATGGCCTGCTATGGATGAGATAAAATGGTTGCTTACAAAGATTTGAATATTCTTTCCCACACCATGGTTTGAAGTCACAGCACTAAAGCATTTTAATGCTTCAGTCCCCATTATAGGGGAAGGGAATAATAATGACATATTTCACACAGGGGCACTGAATATAGTTGAAAAGTTAAGAAGATATAAGCCCTTGAAGGCACTTATACTCTTTTTATTTAGAGTTACAGAAACACATTACAATGATTTTACTTTTGTCATGTTGTCCCTAATTCATCTACTGTATTGCTACAGTAGGTGAGCCCCTATAAGCATTAAGCAGTACCGTTACCTTCTTCCACCATGGCTGACAGGTCTCTAGAGACTTGCAGAGGGCTGCATGCTGCACAGAATAAATAACACAGGAGGAGTCACACATGACTTTAAATGATCAAATCGGAAAAACACGCAATCCATGCAGTAATTACTAATGATGGCAGAGACAGGCAGGTCACAGTCGATTAAAATAGGCAAAGTCATATTCAGTTGAGGAAATCTAAAAAGCGCCATGTGGAGTACTTTGGGTTTGGTCAGCAAACGGCATAGTTTGCTACAGTTAGCCTACCATTCCACAATGACCAATATGAAGCTTAATCTGTTAAATGTCCAACCAAAATGAGCATGGTGTGGTGTCTGGAGCGCCACCAAAACAAGCATGTTTGGACTCATATTTTACACTGTGCGCTCGCTATCTGTAGCACGACAAGAGGCTTGCACTAAAATCATTCATTCGTATGCAAGAACATGAGGCTGATTAGTATAATTGATGGGACAGACTTCAGAGAGTTCTGTCAGGAATCAGAACCAAGGTACTGTGCAGCTCCGATAAAATAAAGGAATCACTCAAAGACATATACAGTATGTGGCTCTTAAATGGAGAGGTGGACCTCGTTAGCAACAGCAGCCTATAACAGTAACAGCCCACTGGATTTCAGATGATTGGGAAATGCACGACTACAGTATGTACTGAAAACAACAGAATATAATGGAAAGCCGGACGGCAGAAAATGCAGGGGAACACATTCAAGGCATTTTGGATGTCTATTGTCTACGGCATAAAAATGGAATCTGTGATTACCATTACAGATGACGATAGTAAAAATTACATCAATGCAGTGGAAGACATCTCCATACTGAGATTATATCATGTGTTGGCAGTGTGTAAAGTGCTTGAGATCAGAGCCATTGAAACCCCCATGATCAGTCTGAAAGTGGTGGCAACCCATTTCAACAAATCTACCACCGATACCGACAGCTACCTCCTCCAGGATAAACAAAAACTTTTGGGATTGAAAACAGAGAAGCAGATGAACAACCGTCCAGTGCGTTTGAAAAGTACTTCTGAACAATACATGATCTGCAGGGGGTTGGAGCAGCAAGCAGCTGTGTCAGCTGTTATATTTGAGAAGAATCTGCCTAATGGAGCTGACAACAAGTGAATAGTGCCTCATGGAAAAGGTGAGCACAGATTGTATGAAAAGCCATGAGTATTTCAAAACAGGTAGAATGGTGTCCCTAATTTACAAACCTGCCATAATATTAAGGCTTAAACTATTTATTTACAAAAGCTACCGTACAAGAGGTTCAGAAACACTCACATCAAAGTAGCTATATTAAGCATTTATTGCAACAAATGGAATACAGTTAAATTTGCCGTTAAAGGCTCCACTCTCTGAGATGTTCCCTGCATTTATTCTCAACAGCATGCTAAGCAAAATCAGGGAACGTTCAGCAAAACCCATCGCGACATTTAGCTTGAATCAGCAGACAAAATCACAAGTATTTGAGCCTATGCCAGGCTCTGATCAAAAGGTGGAGGCTGGGGTGGAGGCGGCAGCTAAGCAGCAGCGGATGCGAAGCAGGCAGTTCTGCTCTCAGCAGGCTGTTCTGCTCTCAGCTGACCATGACGCCAGACGATCCGGAACCACCCACATAGACCGAGAGGAAGACAAAGAACATTGCCCATCTGGAGAAGCGGTGTAGTGAGCAAAAGGCCACATTTATGCTACTGAACAAAGCTATACACCTGCATCCAGGCTTCAATTTAAAGAGGGGCAAAAAACGGGAGTTGCATGTGGCTTTAATGGACGAGATGAAACAGAGCGTGGCAGGAGGCAGTGAGTCTGAGCCCAGTACCGGACAACCCTGTGATCTGCTGCTCTAGCAGCTACAGTATGGGGGATCTCTTCAGGGACATGTATTGCACAAACAGGCCAGACTACGAAAACACTGCTGCCTCAAAAAGAGATGTTGATGTACTACTCCTGTATGAACAGGAGACTCCAATACCAGCTCAGATCGGTGAACCATTAGGATCCAACGCCGTGATCCCGACGGCACCTGCCCCTCTATACCAGAAATCACGGTGGCTGGGCCAAGCTGAGGCTACATATTTGTTAAAGCTCATGACTGAAACCGACCATCATCCTACTATAAATGCACCACATCTGTGTGTGTGTGTGTGTGTGTGTGTGTGTGTGTGTGTGTGTGTGTGTGTGCGTGTGCGTGTGCGTGCGCGGTTGTAATGCACGCAACTCGAGAACCGTTTGCCCCACCGACTTCAAATTCGACACACGCGTTCCACACCCCCGCAGGGAGTGCACTGCCCAGTATCGAGTCGGTCGGACCCACGGTTCTCCAGAACCACCACAAAAGGCTCTGGTCAGGCTCTGCCAGTGGGCCTAATCAGCCTAAATCACCTGTGCAATTTCCAGCCTCTGTATAGCCTCTGTATAGGGTTTAGGAGCGCACAGAGTGCGTGAATGACTTCACTGTCCAATGTCTCCATGTCATGAACATATTCCAGTGCAGTGCTCCCAAAATCCTCTTTCACATAATGTGCTCAACAGAAGAGTTTAAATGGTTGACAATGCTGCTTGTCTACGACAGAAAAACGGGTGTGTAGGACAACTCCTACACTACCTGTCGACCAGATGCGAGCTTAGCGTGAGGTATGTCAATCAATGTCCATAGTCACAATGGAATGATAAATGCAGACAATTGCGGATAATTTGCCATACATCAATGTTCTAACATCATGATAAGTAGCCTATTTATGGCTACTTAAAATGACTACTTATGGCATGTCTACAGCTGCTTTCCTTTGGCATGTGAGACTAGATCACGTGAGGTGCTGTATTGCTCAGCCAAGCATGATAATCTTAATAACATCTTGCAGTGTGTGTGATGTGCCATTATTTGAAACTTGCATTGTGTGCATGTTTAACATTATTTAATCTTATTAGATTAACCTAGAGTGTGCGATGCAACCAGATTTCCAAATTAGTCTAAGATTTAATTAGTGTGAGCTGGGCTTAAATCACATTTTATGAGTCAAATCACATCATCCCATCACAAATCTGCACTGTCTGGTACAGTATCTTGTCTGTGTAAATCCAAGAAATGCTAACTCGAGAATGGAAAAGCATTATTTGTCACACTTTCCTGATGGTCACCCTTTCAGAAACCTCTGCACGTCCTGCTTGGAGAGGATTAGCATTCCTGTAGCTTCCTTTAATGGTCACTGGGCCATCCATACCAGCTGAACCTTACTGTTACTGTAGCTTAAGAATTGTAGATGAACATTGCAATATTACATATATAATATTAGCATATAATATATGCTTGTAAATTAATATAAAAAAATGTTGTTATGACGCAGTTTCGTACTATAAAATAGGTCCATTATCTAAAGGGGGTCTACAACCCCAGGGGCCGGCGCCAGGCTTTTTGCGGCCCTAAGAAGAATTTGATTTGCCCCTGAGCTTTCTCTCAACTGTGTGTGTGTGTGTGTGTGTGTGTGTGTGTGTGTGTGTGTGTGTGTGTGTGTGTGTGTGTGTGTGTGTGTGTGTCTGTGTCTGTGTGTGTGTGTGTGTGTGTGTGTGAGAGATTCAAAGAGAGTAAGAGAGAATGATGGAGCTATTCCTTATTAAGACCCCATTCATTTTGATTAAAGTTTTGCCATTCATTTCTGAACATGGCAAAAGTTGACCGTTTACTTTTAAACAGCTTTCGTTACTGTAGGCAAATTAAATGAGTTTTCACGGCACTGTATGGTGCCAACTACGGCGACAAGGCAAAATAAGAAATGGTTCTAGAAACCAGTTTTAATTAGTTATAGCCTTTATTTATATATATATATATATATATATATATATATATATATATATATATATATACTGTATATATATAATTTGGTGTGTAGTGTACAGTAGTACAGTGAGTGAACTGATAAACAACTACTCTCAACAGTGGCATTTTTGACATCACATTGTGACATTGTGACATTGACAATTTGAAACCATGGAACCATGGAAAATAAACCATGGTGGAAGGACATGGGAAGTGAAGCTGCAGGCAGCCACAGAGAAGATGACAGACAGAAGTGATAAGACACTGTAATGATATAAATAAATAAGATGAAATGAATTCTATGTAACAGTGTGCTGTGAGACCATGAAGCACAACGTTTAGAAGAAGCATTAGTCTAGTACCCTCCTACTCCCCCAGAATGTCTACAGAAAGAGACAGAAGGAGGCAATTTTAATTGCAGCTCAAAACGGTAAATAAAGCCAGGAGGAGGAACGTGTTGACATAACTCTGTTGTTTGTAGCTGGTGAGTGAAAATAATTCTTAAGCTACTTTTTATTAAATCTGGCTGGCTATAATTGGGAATAAACATAAATTATATGAATTGGCCTATTCATGATGTGCTCTGAAAGATTACCTACACAGCTATTGTTTTTGGTGCGTAATGAGCGCTTACCAAAGGGAGTGTGCGCAAGCGAATTAAAACAAGAGAGATATGTACAAATAACTAATTTCACCCTGCAACTACCTTTACAATATGAGAGGTATATCACACCCAGAAAATTGAGAGTGATATTGCTAGTGGCTGTGCCATGCCACTGCCTGGTACACGTCATGTAGAGCGACTGTAGATACAATGAAAAACATTTGAGTTGAGAAACAGGCAACATGATTCAGCACCGCCTTGTTGCAGTTTGGGAGTTTACTCTTGGGAGTCTCTAGATCCCATAGCCTGAGGGGACAATTGCACACTCTGGAGATGAATCATTGAGCTGGAGAAATCTGCTGGTTTTAACCCGCCCCCACTGCCCCCATCACTGTGATTGGCTGAGAGTACACCCAGCCTCTGATACACAACTAAATATCACAATATAGGTAGCAAAAAGCCATTTATGTTCGACTTTAACCCTTTGTATTGCAAAATGACCCTGGTGGTTTAACCCGCTGTCCTGTCGTGACGCACACACGCACACATTAACAGAACTACAAGCTAACGCGTTGCGGTGTGACACGTTTTTTGCATGCAAAGGTCGCTCCCCCTGCTGCTGCTGTGGACAGAGCTTGGACAGAACAGACAGACATTCAGACACACACGGAGGAGTTGCGTTGGTCCCTAAATAATTCAACACTGGTCAAATTAAGTTATTGGAAATACAAACTTGATCGGACAGAGAAAAGTCCAGGGTACACCCTGAAGCTAACATTTTGGATGTGTAGAATATAGAACATTAATTAATCTTAAGATCTATGATGTTGATCCTCCTGTCGGCGACGCGACCATACTTTTCTGGGGATATCAGCAGCCTAAATTATAAATAGAGCAATGACGTTAGCGCAGCACGCAGCGTTCCACACACAAGAGAGCAGACAAACACACATTTTCACTACAGTTAATGGGTGGGGGGGCTATTCAGATACAATAATTTAATTTCCTTTGTCTCTCAAATACCGGCTGAAATGGATTTCTCAGGGGTGCATGAGTTGACAGAGTTTTCCAATTGGGTTCATTTGACGGCGTGAGAAATACGATGTGTGGCGTAAGTGCGTGTGAAGAGGGTCAATAGAGGGTGTGCACGTGACATCATCATACCCGGAGGTTATGCGGGAACGCCTACTGAGTGGCAAAAAACTCCTTTCTGGCCTTGACAGCCCATACTGTACATCCAAACAGAAAAGTCCTATCTGATTGCATTAAACACTCACTTTTACACTCACTTGGCCACTCACGTTATGCATGCGCATACCCTCTATTGCGTGGGTTGGCAGCTCTGGCTCAGGGGGTTTAGTCGGCTATAAACTATAAAGTTGTGCCCTACAAAAAAGTTATGTCCCGTTTTCAGGCGTCCCCTTCATCTTAAGCTGGCACAGAGCCTGTCGCTACATTGAGCTACAGTGTGACCTGGCACACTGCTTGATCCACAAGAGACATTTTGCTCTGTTTTGTTTTGGGAAACAAGATAAAAAGAGAAGAGGTGCAGCCTCTCAGTATCAATGACGCATGTTCCCCATGCACATATTTGACAAATTTCTCCTCAAAGCCACACAACCCAGTGTTCAGTCACGAATCAACCACATTAACTCCATGCATGAACTCTGTGGAGTTGAAAAACAATGTCTGAGGGCAATGGTTGCTAAGCTATCATTGGCCTGCTGTAATCAAGCGACAAGTGTAGGCTCTACTTAGCGATATCTGAATTTAGTCTCTGCCAATTCACCACTTTCAACCTGGCGTCCCTTTTTTGTGCATGGCATTATAGGCAGAAATGTTCCAAAAGATTCTAAACATTTTACAATTTGCAAAAGTAGCTGTTCTGCAAGAACACGTCACAATGTAGGGGAGATCGCGATTCACACTATCTCCCCCTCCACTAAACACTATGTTCCACAGATCACCCCTCCACTAAACAGATACCCTGACAAGGATTCACTAGTGCATTGTCCTAGTGGATTCCCTAGGACATTCCACCACACTACCATTGTATGAACAAGTATGTTACATCTATGCCACCCAGACATACAACCTTTATACTGTAGATTATATTGCTTAATAAGTACATAATGGTATCCACTTATGTTGTCAACCCTCCAATGGTTCCACTTGTTTGGTACAGAAGTAGCACTGACCCTGGTTAGTGGTTAGTTGTTGGTGTGGTTTGGGCTTAAGACTGAAGTAGGCTAGTTTAAGATCCTTTACGTAGTTAACTTTAGACCTTCAGTTTTGGGACCCTGCTGTTATAGTCATGTTTTCTTTCTTTTTTTCGGCATTGGCCCCAAGTCTCTGAAATAGCCATGCTGTTACTTAGATCTGCCACATTTGAAAAATAATAAAAT